>NC_057813.1:638743614-638760533 GCF_018294505.1 Triticum aestivum
TAATCATACATTTCAAAATTTAACTTCTAAAATACATTATTGTAAGTATGTTTTCAAAATGAAATGTCTTATACTATGGATGACTGGTTTTAATATTGAACCAATACTCTAATACAATGGGTTGCTCTAATACGCAACCATGTATGCATATGATTAAAGCACATGAGAGAAACATACCTCCATTGTCTTCCGTTAGAAGCGGTTACGTACACTAAAACAATATAATCTGTAATAGAAACCTGCTCAATTTTGTAACATATCTCATTCTTATATTATGTCAACAATATAATGGACATGTGAGAAAGGGAATCAAAAGCAAATACACTAAAACAAAGAGGTTACTCATACAACCGAAACTGAAGTACATCTACTCGATGATGCCTGATTTGGGACAAAGCTTTCGCTGCCCCAAATACTTCCATGGAGCCTCAACTTCATCTAATCGATACCAAAGCCTGCTCCAGTCTTAATGTTATAGCCACCACCGTGGAAAAATTGGTCAATCAAGTGTTAAGAAATAACAATCGTTATTTATTAATATCACCATGATCTATACAAACTTGAATACAAGTGGAGCTACACAAACCCAGCACAAGGTGGACTAATTTTAGGTACTGCTGCGCCTATACTCCCTGATAGCATTTTGGTCCTCCATACTCCATTCTCAGTTAAATGAAGAGGCATCAAAATATGAAGAGACACATATAAAAAATAAGAGCTACCAGCAATATGGTAATGTTGCATTGCAAGAGGACACAACTGAGCATTAAAAGAAAAGAGTGAAAACAACCTAAAATCGTTCTGCACTTGCATGAAAATTTGAGGTATCACCAAGAAGATCTTTCATGTTCAAAAACACGATTAATGCCAAATATTAGGAAATGAAAATCATTAAAAAATAATGATGAATTCTTATGCCTGAAATTTCCCTTACAAATTATTAAAAACTCACAAAGTGTATATACATGCAGTGAAGGAAGTTACATCCTGGAAAACCCAGAACTAAATTTATAATAGTACTGAGTAACCTTTTGATGCTTTTACATAGAAGGCCATAAGAGAATTTAGCATGGTTAGTCCTTCTTCATCATAGCTTCTGAAAACAGTATAAGAAAGAGTTAAAGCAGAGAAACGCACTGGAATTTTTCTGGGTCAACTTTCAAAAATTGACCAGTACGTGGAAGGGATTTGGATTTTCTAATAACTATTAATGGCATGAATCAAGAGGCCACCAAAATTGTGAACTATTCAATGCCACTATCAGAAAAGAAATTCCATTAGATAGTACTCCTCTGTAAAGAAATATAAGATGAGTACATCAGAAAAAATAAGTAGCTCATTTCAGAAAAATTAAGTAGTTGAAGCAGTCCATTTTACTAACAGCACGAATAGTGACTGGAGATTCCAATAAAAAAGGAGAGAAAGAAGTAAATGTGAAAGATAATATATGAGAACGTCATGTAGTACTTACATTTTCTGTAAACATGTTTGAAGATTGTATGTCCAACCATGCTAACGACATTGCAACCTGGTCTGATGTCTCCTCTCACCTACTAAATTCAGCAAGCATAAGTACCTGTATTGGTGCTGTTAGTATGCGTGACATGGCATGTTCATTGCCCGTATGGACAAACAGAAGAGACCATGCTCGAAACTGATGTGGAGACATTCTATTGTTCAAGATCAAATCCTCCTCACCCGATTTGTTAACGTGATTAAAAATGCCAGCCTGCATCAACATTATGTCACTACCGTACACTATCCCAGGACTTTCAGAAAACAGATCGTGAGCATCTTGTACAATCTAAAACGATCAATTAAAATACAAGAAATGCAAGGACGAACTCCCGTGTAGGCTGCCAGCGGCTGCTCGCTGTTGTAGGCTAGTAGCAACGCAGGTCCCATCTAGGGTTCTAATGGGAGGCAAGGAATTTGGAGAGGGAAGGAACACATGGACGGGAAGCATCCTCCACCGGCGATTGGGGTCGCCTCAGATCGGCACCCCACGGCCGCCTCCTCCACGGGGACGAACTCCTGTGTTCACCGCCACGCTCCCCTTCGGCCGCTGCCTCGTCGACCTTCACGTCCCTCACTTTGATCCCATTCGCCAGGGAGGCAGAGCCGCCCTCCATCACAAAGAACGAGTCGACGCCGAGATCTCAACCGGATCGTGGTCGCGCCTCTCACCCCATCAACGACCAACATGTAGGATGGGGGAGGGTCAGTGTGTGACGCGGCCGCCGTCACCATGGACGGGGGAAGGAGGAGGCGGCAAATACGCGGTCAGAGGTACGGGATAGGGGGCAGGGGAGACACGTGGAAGGGCCCCATGGGGAACGACTCGGTTATTCTTCGTTTCCTTTTCGCGGGGCGAGGCCGACGAAAGAGAGACGTAAGAGGGGAAACGGAACACTACCTATCTTTTAGGTAGTAGAGATATAGACAAAAAAAACTGAGTCGGGCTACAGATTCTGATGATACTACATCAATTTAGACCCTTACAGATTCCTCTTCTCTCTGAAATTTGTGGCTCAGTACTAAATGGACATTTAGAAGAAAATTCTGGAGAATATGCAGGTGCTAGCAATTTGCATACCTACCCAACATTTACATCAGTTACATTTTAGACCTGAAAACTCAAAATTTTAGACCTGAGAAGGTGGTGTGTCCAGATCAGTAAACCTGCAACCACAAAAGGGGATGAACCATTTTAGACCGGAAAACTCAAAATTTTAAAACAAACGATAGATAAAATGCTCATGGAGCACTGAATCAAAAAATGTTTAAATGAGTATTTGTTCTTTGGGTTTTTTCCTCTTTGAAATCGGGTGAGGACAGTATGTGTCATTTAGCTGGGCCCAGTTCTTTGGACTCGATTCTGAAGAATCACTGCCTGGAAAATCACAATCGCAAAAGAACTCATTGCTTCTCCAGGAATCGTCTAGAATCACCCACAATCGGCAGTGTATTTCAGAATCGAGCAAACTTGACGATTCTGGCGATTCCCGCAAAGCAAAACGATTCAGTTTTAGCAAATACCCCTATTGGATGTAGAAATTACCCCCAATATGCCACTCGGGCCAGCCGACCGACAGAGAGGCCCAGCCCAAAGTACTCGTCGATTCCCCCCAGTCGCTCGTCCCCGTCGCTCATCCCCATCCCCGTTCGACCTAGGGTTGGCGCCGCCAGCCGGATTCCCCGCCCCGAAATCGTCAGCTCCGCCGCCGGCGGTCCTCTACAGGGCTTCCCCGTCCAGTCCACAGCCACCCCCGACCCCTCGGCGCCGGCAGCAGGAGGCGAACCGGCTTCCCCGCCCCGACCCAACCGCCCTGCAGCAGGAGGCCCCGGCGTCGACCGAGCCCACTTCGCCGGTGTTGGTGAGCTCCTCTCTATCTCATCCTTTCTCCCCTTCTCTCTGTCATATCTCTGTTACATATTAGTTCAACTCTGTTTGCATGAATCAAAAAAATTATACGGCTACTTGTTTGCTTATGCTGTTTTCGATCTGTATGGTTATTTGGTTACGAAATTTGTATGATTGATTGCTACTGTTCGAACTCTGTTTATAGCAATGAAAAATTGCATGAATGATTGCTACTGTATGAATTTTGTAGTGGTATGAAATGACTGCTGCTTAGTAAAAAAATAGTTTACATTTAAACGTTCACATATTGATGTTGTAGATGGAGAAAGTGAAGTATCCAAAAGCAATTTGGGATAGTGCGGCTCATTCCATTTATATGGATGTGTGCGTAGAGGAGGTGCGAGCAAATAACCGGGCCCCTAGAGGCACCACTTTGTCTGATGTAGGACAAGCTAATTTGCTTACTAAGTTCAATGAGCGCTCTGGGCGTGGCTATTCGCACTTGCAATTAAAAAACAGGTGGGATGCATGTAGAGGTGATTATGCCATATGGAAGACATTGGTTCAAAAAGCTTCTGGCATTGGAAGAGATCCTTATACGAAGACCATTGCTGCTACAAATGAGTGGTGGGCATTGGAGTTGAAGGTACCTTTGTTGTTTGTCATTTTATTAAACTGGGAGTCATGTTGGATTTTTCATTTCATTTAACATGAATGTGTGCTATTTCATTGCAGGCACGTCCGCAGGCTAGCAAGTTTCGGTATGCTGCACTTGCGGAGGAGGATAAAATGGAGGAGGTGTTTGATGCTTGTTGTGTCACAAATGAGCATGCGAGGGTGCCAATGCCAACATATCAAGGTTCTACGTCTCGAATCAATTTGGATGATGAGTCTGGTTGTGAAGGTGATGAAACTCAGGTTACACCTCGTCCTAATCGTGCTAAGGGTGGGAAGAAGAGGGCATGTCCTTATTCGCCAAGTCCTAAGATGAATGAAAAGTGGGCAAGTGAGCATGCAAAAAATGAGGCATTTGTGCGTATGGTGGACCTGTTTGATTCAAGGAACAAGAGAGATGCAACTCAAGTTTCAGCAAGAGAGGAGATTCACGAAATGATGGCCATGGTAGAGGCGGATGGTGGTGCACCTGGGAGTGATGTTCATTTCTATGCTTCACAACTATTTAGGGATCAGACAAATCGTGATGTTTTCTCTGCCTTCAAGGGTCACGAGCCTAGTGCGAGGCTTCTATGGATAAACAGAACATGGGAGTTCAACAATAAGTAGAACCTCTATGTTTCAAATGCTTTCAACTTGTATCGTAGTTAACTATTTTATTTTGTTGAACCATTGTATTTGCTTTGAACTTGTACCGACTTGAATTATGTTGTTTGCCTTCTTATGAAGTACTCTTTTGCTACTACACCTTGTTATGAACTACTCTTTTCCTACTGCACCTTGTTATGAGCTACTCTTTTCCTACTGTACCGAATTGTGGTAACCTCCTATGTGTGTATGTGGTTGTGGCAGATGGATAAAAAAAAGCAAGAAGATGAGGAATTTGAGGCTGGAATGCTTGCATTTGCTTTGGAAATGGCGTCGTCAAGCAAATCATTGCCGTATGCGTCAAGAAGATTACCACTTGTTATAGGCCTCCAATGGGTGGAAGAGAAGGAGAAGGATCCAAAAGCTTTCTATGCTATGTTCAGAATGAGGAGGTCAGTGTTTTACCCATTACATGATCTGTTGGTTGAGAAGTATGGGCTTAAGTCAACTTGCAACATATCATCCAAAGAAGCGCTGGCACTTTTTCTATGGACTTTGGGAACAACGCAGACCACTGACAATGTTGCAGATCGGTTTGCACATAGTCGTTCTGTCACTAACAAAAAATTCCATGAGGTTTTGGAGTGTGTGGACCACATGGCCGGTGACTACATTAGACCAATGGATCCATCCTTCTCTGAACCTCATCCCATACTTAGAAAAACAAGGTTCTGGCCTCATTTCAAAAATGCTATTGGAGCCATAGATGGAACACATATTAAAGTGGTTGTGCCTAAGGAATTGGAGCCCCAACACAGGAACAGAAAAGGGTACACAAGTGAAAATGTCATGGCAGTGTGTGATTTTGATATGAGGTTCACTTTTGTTGTTCCTGGATGGCCCGGATCTGTTCATGACACACGTGTATGGAGCGATGCTATAGTTCGTTATGAGCATTTCCCACAACCACCAACAGGTAATCTCTTGTATGTACACATGTTATTATGGTGATGCTACTGTACCTTCTTGTTAACCTCCTATGTCTTATTGTAGATAAATACTACCTTGTCGACTCTGGATATCCAAACAGAGTTGGATATCTAGCACCATACAAAGGACAACGGTATCATGTACCCGATTTCCAACAACACCCTCCCATGGGGAGGTATGAGACATTCAACCATCGTCATTCTTCTTTGCGAAATGTTGTCGAAAGAACGTTTGGTGTTCTCAAGATGAAATGGCGTATTCTCCAAGGCATACCACGGTACAAACCGGAGACCCAAAAGATGATCATCACTGCGTGCATGTGTCTTCACAACTACATCCGTGATAGCAAATTACGTGACGAGCATTTTGACAAGTTTGACAATGATGCGTACGTGCAACCTGCACAACCGTTTACAGGTGCCAACGCTTTACCACCTGAAGATGATGGTACCATGAACGCTACACGTGAGGCTATTGCTGTCAGTCTTGTACCTGAGAGCGTCCATCTATTTGTAGTTTGCAATTTGCTTTTAACTTGTAATATTTAGCACTATATAATATTTCCAACTTTGGTCCTAAATTGTAATACTAAGCAATTTATGATTTTGCAACTTGCTCTATATTGTAATATTATATGCTTCATGAGATTTGCAACTCGTTTTCGTGTTCAAAATAACCAAGTGTTGCATATATATCACACACGTCGGTCTAGGGGCGTTACAGACATTTCAGCACACAACTCATACAACAATCATAGGTTAGAATCACAGAAAAGAACTGGGCAGACGATTCTGTGGGCAGATGATTCTCTGGGCAGTTTCCCAGAATCACGATTCTGGAGAATCATGAGGCTAAAAGAACTGGCCCCAAGATTCCAGCCATTACTGCCTCCTCGGTAGATCATAATGAATCTTTTTCACTTCAAACAACATGGTCAATCTTGTTCCATTCAAAAAAGATGATGCATCTTACTAAAGAGCCCATTCGGCTCAAAATACAGGAATCAATATCTTTTTTTTTAAAGGAGCGACACATCTTAGTGCGTAAAGAGAAGGCATAAGTGGGGTCATAATTACTATAATTAACCTAACTTTGTGGATTCTAACTTCTAAGACCTAGCAGGAGAGCAATATTTTCATCCACATTATTATACTCGATTATCCTTATAATGTAAACCTTTTCATAGAAAAGAGGAAATACATTGCGTTGTCATCTGTATCGTAGTAGCCATAACAGAACTCTATATGCATCTCGTCCTAGGTTTAATGTAACGACAACTAAACTGTTCCTGAAGTAGTTTCAACTGTGCCACCTCTGTTGATGTATATGCAGCTAGTACAAATTTCTATGGTAGATTTTAGATAGAAAGGGAACCAATGAACTTCGATTGTGAGCTCCATGGGTTTCTGGAGCTTCATGGGTTTATTGTCCATTGTGTCCCCCAACTCAACGTCGATTGTGAGCTCAGTGTCAGACTTGAACCAATGAACTGTACCAGCAGGAACGTCTTTCCATTTGCGAACACCTACATAGCCATCCAAAAACAAGAAGAATGAAGGCTAACTGATGCATCTGTTCTGGGCGTGAGCGGCAGGTAAAGTACAGATACGGAGAAAAGGTGATAGCAAGGTACCATGTCGATTAATTGAAGCTGAATTTTGTTCCTTTGTTCTGCCTACTGTATGCCTCCAGTCCTTTGTTCTGCCTACTGTATGTCAAACTCGTGAATATAGCAACAGCACAGGAAGGTGTGAGGTTCTCCTGTCAAACTCGTGGACATCAGGAAGGGAGGGAGAGGCAGGGGACTCATGGACATCAGGAAGGGAGGGAGAGGCAGGGAGGCGACCATGGCATGGGACGGCGGCGGCTGCGCGCGGCGCCGGCGCTCGGGAAGACGGAGGACCATCATGGCGCGCGAAGCGAGGCGCAGAGGAACGGATCTGGTCGCGCAGAGGCCCACTTGCGGGAGAGGCAGGGAGGCGGCCATGGCAGGTCGTTCTGGAGGGAGGCGACCATGGCATGGGACGGCGGCGGCTGAGCGCGGCACCGGCGCTCGAGAAGACAGCGGACCATGGAGGCGCGTGGAGCGAGGCGGAGACGCACGGATCTGGCCGCTCCCACGTCAGATCGGGCCGCAGTGGAGCTCCACATCGGGATCCATGGGCCAGAGGCAAGATTTGTGAGAGAGAGGTCGGGAAGGGAGAAGGGAGAAGAAGAGAGATAGGGCGCGCGGGAGGGATTACCGGACGAAGGCTGGAGATCGGCAGCGGTGGCGCTGGACGCCGGTGGTGTCAGATGCAAGCCAGAGGAGGGAGAAAACCGTGAGGGAGAAAACCGGTTGGGGGGAAAGAAAATCGAGTGGGACGGAACGGGAGGAAAGAAAATCGGTGGGCGAGGGATCGTACGAGAGGCTTGACGAAACGTAACAGGGGAAACGGAACGCTACATTTCTTTTAGATAGTAGAGATTTCATCATCGAATCCAAAGGGGGAGAAAGGAGCACTCACATCCGACCGTTCGCCCCGAGCCTCGCCCGCGCCCCTGGACGGTGGGACCCACGTGCAAGCCCGAGCAGAGGAACTCGCCGCCCGGCGGCCGGCGGCCGGCGTGTAAAACCCTAAACCCTCGCTGCCCCCGGCCCATGCCCCGCGCCCCGAAACCCTAGCCCCCGCTCCGCCTCGTCATGCCACCGCGGCCGTCTCTCCAGTCGCTGCTCCTCATGGCGGCCTCCACCTCCACGGGCGCCGGGGGCTCGGGCCTCCTCGTCGCCGCGCGCCGCCGCTTCCCCGCCGCCTTCGCCGCCCTGGGGGGGCAGCGCATCCGCCTGCTCCACTCCTTCTCCTCCCGGACCCGCCTCCCCAGGCGGCCCGAGCTCGCCTGCTGCTTCGGGACCGCCCCCGCCGAGGCCGTGCCCGCCGCCCCGCGCTCCAGGAATGGTAATGCGACAGGTGCCACTCTCAGAGGCTCTCTGGTTCTGCTCTGCGGTGCAGGAGTTTCTTTTTCTTTGGGTATTGCACAGCTGCGTGAGACAGGGAGTCCGGTTGTTGTTTTTACTGATGTGTTGCCATTCTGGGATGACAGTTCTTTCGATGGAGTACAGAAGGGCTTGTGAAGAACGGATAGGGCAGGTGGTCGAGAAGATGAAAAAGGAGGGAATAGATATGAGCCAAAGGAGGGTTGGCGCTTTTCAACGGAGGATTTGCCCAAAGGTATGCCTTTTCTGATACCAAGAATTGTTGTTTCCATTTGCTTTTCTTTTCATGATGTATTTAGCTGGATAAGAAAGTAAGCTACAAGTTTTTTTTTCTGGGGATGAGTATATCAAGACTTAACAGCCATAATTTGTATTGATCAGTTTAATTATCTCATTTCTGTTTCACATATCGTGCACGTTGGAAGTACAATGTATTAACGAGCCTTTCACAGAACAAGCGTTCTTGAAGAATGAAGCAGATGTAAATTATGATCCATTTGATGACCAGCTTAGGGCATTATTAACCGATCCCTAAAAAATAGAGGAGTAAACATCGGAGTAAACCTTAGTGAAGTACTCCCTCCGTTCCAAAATAGATGAACCAACTTCATACTAAAGTTAGTACAAAGTTGAGTCATCTATTTTGGAATGGAGGGAGTATATTTACTCCACTAAGTTTTAGCCGGACCTAGCCGATCCCCTATATATAACGGAGTAAAACTTATTTTTTGTTTATGCATTTCGTCGCACACTTGTCAAACACAATCGCCATCACAAACATTCTCCATAAAGCAATAGCAATCGAATCCTCTCTGGAAATTGACCAAGCAAATCTGAAGCGGGCGGGAGGTGGGCGTGAGCGAGGGAGTGCCAGAAATTTTACTCCAGAGCCAGTCAGCCGAGTATATTTAGGGAAATGATTGGGGCCGGAGGATAAATTTTACTCCACTATGGCGGATTGGGGATCGGTTAGGTGCGCGTTAGGAGTAAAACCGAATTTTTACTCCTCTAACACCGGATAGGGGACCGGTTAGAAATGCCCTTAAAAACATACCCATCTGTATATAATATACTCTCTACAAAGTTGTACTAAGGGTGAGACACTTATTTTGGGACGGAGGGAGTAGAAGATAGATATATGCTATTTTGGTGATCCATTGTACTTTATATTTTGATCTATTAAACAGCAAATGATTAAGTATGATTTCCCTTCTGTTAACTAGTGCAAAGGGGGTTCAACTAAGGACCGAAGCCTCAGCGTCTTCATCCGGGAAAATGGGTGAGTTTTTATGTACAACACACTTTGAGCTTGTTAGTCGGAGTTGTTTCTTAAGGTATATGTGTGTAGGCTATCTGTCATCTCATCTCTGTTCTATGCTGAGTACACATGGAAACTGGACTTGTTTTAGAGCGAGTTGTGGATGGAAAGGCTATACCCAGGTGAGTTTACCAACAACTTAAAAGAAAACTGAAAGTAATATAACATCTTGATACCACTATTTTTCTGTCTTGCGTCTGCAGCCTGATGGAGTTTCGAAGGCGTACCAAGCAAATAAGGACGCAGGAAATGAAAATGGAAGTGACCAGGAAGTCAAAGCAAATCAGCCAGTCAAGGTTGTCAGAAAACTCGTGAAGAGGACCTGAGTCTCGAGCCTCTTTGTGATGAGGTAATGGAAGTATTATCAAGTAGACTTTTTTGATTGGTATATTCTTCAAAAGATACTGAAACCATTTTGATAGTTCTCTTTTGCATTCTTTGATGTATGCTGGCAAAAACTTTTGCACATGGGTATTCTGTAAGATGGTTATCTCTTGCAGCTCGTGACATACTTCTCGGAAAGAATGATATCGGCAAAAACACTTCGAAGGAACAATGTATCACAACGTAAAAGGAATGACAAGGTATAACTGTACGCTGATGCATTTTTAATATGCAGAAACATGCATTGTGATACGTACATGTGGCATTTTATTTGCAGATTGTAATTGCTTTCACCTATAGACGTGATGAAGTCCTTGTTGGCTGCAAATACAGGGAGGTCTCTAAGAGATTTTCACAGGTTTGTTGTGCTCTTCCTTTTCAGGATTCATGCTTAATTTATATTTTTATGAATATTATTCGTACTCATTTTTTCTTCTTACCTACCAGGAGGTGAACACTGAGAAAATTTTGTATGGTCTGGATGATATAAAGCAAGCACGCGATGTTATCATTGTATGTTCTACATTAGCCATGCGACATTTTTCTGTTCTTTTTCTGCCAATCAATTTGAGTTTGAGTTCACAAATTATTTATTAGCTTGTTGTCCTTTCTGACATTGCAGGTTGAGGGTGAAATTGATAAACTTTCCATGGAGGAGGCTGGCTATCGTAATTGTGTGAGTGTGCCACATGGTGCACCAGCTAAAGTATCAAAGAAACCCCCGGACAAAAATCATGTTAGAACTATTTTTTGATACTGCTGCTAGTTTCTGTCACTAGAGTTTATGTTTGCCAGTGTTATTTTTTTAGTGTAGGTCCTTTGATGTGAGCTGATCTGTACTGGAAACCTTAACTGTGAGCTAACATCTTCTTACGTTCCCTGTAAAGCTAGGATAAGAAGTATTTATATCTGTGGAACTGCAAAGAGTATCTTGACCCGGTGCGCATTTTCCTCGTTTCAGAAGTTATTTGCAAACTCTATTGCTAAGATAGAAGTTTTGGTGTACTGAATATGTTTCACTACATGGTATTAGGCATCTAGGATAATACTGGCAACGGATGCTGATCCTCCAGGGCAGGCTCTTGCTGAGGAACTTGCTCGACGTCTTGGTAAAGAAAGGTTTGTGTGCCATTGTGTTGCAATCACAAGCTTCCTCAATTACTTTAATTACATATGACTGTGCAGGTACTCATTTAACTCGTTTGCCACATTTAATTTGATGTAATCAGGTGTTGGAGGGTCAAATGGCCAAAGAAGAATGAGACAGAATTTTACAAAGATGCTAACGAGGTTTGTTATGGCATGCATAGGCAACTTTGACTAATAAATAATATTGCTACCATTCTTCTGTTTGTATTTCATGCCGAAAGATTTTCTGATGTTACAAGCACGATCAGGGCCTAATAGGAATATAAATGTCCTGCACCTAACGTGACTCTCAAGATAAACTTATGCCAACTTGTATCAAGAGTCTAACATCCTCATCCGAGATTGTAGTATTAAAGTATTAATATGCTTTCTGAAAGTAATCTAGTTGTGCTCTTCTTAATTAAAGCCTGTAAGGTTTTGTGTGTGCAATGAATCTACATTCTGAAGAACCATCTGAAATGTATAGCCACATTTGAGTTCAGTTCCTACTGTCTTTAGCTCTGTTTTTACGAAACTAGGCAAATTTGTCTTGGAACTGTAATTGATCCTTATAGCTCCTTTTTCGACTACAGGTACTTGTGTCCTTAGGACCACAAGCATTGAAAGAGGTTATACAAGGTGCTGAACTGTTTAGGATTTTAAACTCTTGATAGTTATTATCTAAGACTTCGTGGGAATGAGCTTGGAATTCCTACTGCTTGGAAATGTGGATGGGCTCTACAAGGTATCTTCGTGAAATGGTATCTAGTGGCGTACAGCCTAATTATGTCACTGTTGTCACCCATCTTGCCCTCTGCGCCTGTGTTGTAAATCTGCAACATGGGTGGGAGCTTCCCACCCACATTGTTAAGCATGGGTTTATAGGGTATCGCTTGTTGTGGAACTCTCTTATTGACATGTACTTCGAGTAAGGCAAGCTCTCTGTAGCGCAACATGTCTTTGATACCATGGAGGACCGCAGTGGCGGAGCTAGCATTTGAGAACAGGGTGGTCCGCCCTTCCCCCCAAAAAACGAAAAAAATGACATGTGAATGTTCTAACTAATTATCAATATCACATAGAAATAGATTAATATGGTCTTACAAACACACTAAAATTCTCAACTAAGTCTAAGTAATTCTCAATTAAGTCCAAATTTTGCATAAAGAAGCCTACATGGTATACTACATGGAGCATAGTACATACCTTGAGAAGTTCAAAAAGACTATGTTTCTGGTCTACGCTTTTGCAATGCCATGAAGGTATAAATTATATCATCTTCATTCACCTCAGAGAAAATATCCCTCTCAATGTATGTGACTAGGCAATCATCCAAAAGGCTATCACCCATCTCATTTCTCAACTTGCTCTTTACTAAACTCATAGCAGAAAATGCTCTCTCAATATTTGTCGTGGCCACCGGTAGAATCGGTACCAACTTTAGAAGCAAGTACACCAAATTATGAATAATATGTCTCCCTGTTTGAAGAAGCTGAACCGAGAGATCAACAAGATTTCGATGGCCACATCTGGCATAGCCTCTGCCTTCTTCTTCCTTTTCTTCATAGCTTCTCTTTGAAAAAGAAAAACAATGTATCTGGTCCTCTTCATTTCTTCAACAATTCTACAATAAGAATTACTTTCTATCAATAAAGCTATTTGGGGCAGAAATGATGTGCAAAATTATGCATGTGTTTGGTTATCTATTGGATAGCATAGCACAGAACAAATAAACCATAAATTAGAAATGAGGAATCAGAAATTGGGCAGTTCATACCTTAAATCGGGCTCAGCTGAGTTGCTACCGCAGGACATGGGCACTGGGGCACTGGGCGGCCGCGGCCGGCTTAGCAGGGGCGTCAGACAGGCAGGGGCAGGGACGCGGCACCGCACACGTGCAGGGCAGAGGCGCACGTGCAAGCAGCTCGCAGGGGGGCGGGAAAAGGAAAGGGATCCTCCTAGAGCCACGGAGGCTGGGCTCTGGCCAGCGACCGGCGAGGGCGGCGAGCCGGTGATGGCGAGGGCGGCCGGCGTCGGGAGTAGGGCACGGGGCGGCGGGTTCTGCTCGATGTAGTCGCTGGCTCGATCTGGACGAGGGGCGTGTTGTGGTTGCATCAGTTGGGCTGCGTTCGGGTTATTGGGCTATTTTTTTTTCTCTCTAGCCCAGTAACAGATCCATAGGTATATAGGTTAACCCAAAATCCCAGGGTGGGCCGCGGCCCACCCTGGCCACCCTATAGCTCCGCCCATGGAGACCGTGATATGGGGCCAGTTCTTTTGGGCAATTCTCCGAGAAGCTGGGGAGGGGGTCAATTCTCCCATGATATCCTACACTAAGGGCGCGTTTGGTGTCCCTCCACTCCGCTCCCGGAGCGGACGGAGCTGGAGTTATAATCCCTAGAGCGAGCTAACAGATGCTCCGTAGATTCAAGGATTTGAAGGAGTGGCGGACTGCCGAACGCGGCCTAAATGATAGCAGGATCTGAAATGCAAGAGAAAGGAACAGTTGCGCTACGGCTTTTTGACCAGATGATTGATAGTGGGATTGACCCAGGCCACATCATCCACGATCGTCAAGCGGCTGCCGGGTCGGGCGACGATGACGGAGGAGAAGCGGTCGGCTAGCCCAGCATGACCTACGAGGTCACCGTGAAGTATAGGCTAGTTTAGTTTTTTTTTAAGGTTTTCAGTTTACCGGACTTAATACCGTTTGGTTTTATGTATAAATTATCCTAGTTTCAACGAAATCTGTCGTGTTTATAACAAAATTTGCTTGATTTGATCGAATTTCGTCCGGTCAGATTGAGTTGTTATGAAATGTATGCGGCTAGCGTTGGATTGCTGCCTCTCGCATCCGTGTCCGTGGACTGGTCCTCCTTATTCGTGGACTGGTCTCCCTGTCCGTGAATAGATGCGGGATGAAATTTGCGGGTTGCCGTTGGAGATGCCCTTAGTAGCTCAGATCCATTACAAGTGAACAAAGATAGTCTCTTGCAAGACCAAATGAAAATACGGCATGCCAACATACATATGTACCTGCCTATGTAGGATGCTTTAGGAATTTCATACGTAGAACGAGCTAGTATACCGGTAATTCACTTCTGAACCTAGGCTCAGCTGCACCCGCCCTTACAAAAAAATCAACAAATATTAGAAATTCAAAAAATTCTGATTTCTTTTTTATGGTAAATAATTTGACGCGTGAGGTACGCTCTAAGTTTCAAATCATTTGGACATCTGAGAAGCTCTCGGCAAAAAAAAAAATTCGGGGTCTGTAAAAATGTTTACTGTTCTGACCCGATTTGTCTTGTTTGCTGAGAGTTTCTCAGAAGTCCAAATAATCTCAAATTTGGAGCGGACCTCACGTGATAAAATGTCTACCACGCAAAAAAAGATTGGAATTTTTTGAATTGTTTTGAATTTTTTGTGACTTTTTTCCTGGACGGGTGCAGATGAGTCTGGGCACCGAAATGCAAAAAGAAAAAAACATGCGGTTTAATTCATCTAAAAACACATTAGAGAACGTAAACAAAAAGACATATTTGCAAACTTTGGATCTTAAGCTAAATATTTGAAACAAACAACAACTCACGCAGGAATCACTAGAGACCTTGTCTTTTTTATCGCCAATAATTTTTATAAATCTGTATCGAGCAAGTAGGGACAAGATTATATATACAAAATAACTAAAATGAGGCCGAAAATTGCCAACATGCCGGAGAAGGGACAACTAACACACTGTGCCTCATGCATTATCCCATATAACCAACCTGCAGCATGTAGGATTGTTATCGATCATCAGTTCATCATTTCAGAAGAATAAAAATTGACCAGAAGTGAATCGCTGTTACGCCTTTCGGGCCAATATTCACAAACCAGGCATCATGCACATATCAGTATGCAACATTGCTACCAATCCTAGAATTGGAGCAATTGACATGACAGAACATGATAAAACATAGCATTGCCCAAAATCACAAATTTGACATCCATTGCATGCAGCAATTCGATTCAATCCGGTTGTCCCACTAATAAGATGCAGATCAAACATTAAACTAGATAGTTGGAGCCGTTAGAGATTAAGTAAATGCAGATGCATGCTAGCAGCAGCTAGAAAATTAGTAATCTGACTGAAATGGATTTAAATCATAAGTCTGCATAACGAACTAGTTGAATCCCCCTTTGACGATCAACAATGCATGCGGTCCATGAGGTGCTTGCTGACCACAAATCGACCATCACAGCTAGAACAAAATACAAACTGGGGAATGCACGCGTTAATATCAATTGCCAATTTGCCACCCCAAATTTGGCATTCGATTCGATTGTCCCACAGATAAGATGCAGACCGAAATTACACTATTACATTACACCTAACTGTTGAAGTGATCCAGAAAGATAGCCAGAGTCATCCACACAGATAGCAGCATAGCATAGCAGCAGATTAATCTGACCAAACTGAACTGAAACCATAAGCCTGAATAATAAAGCAGCTAGAGATCATCATAGGTAAAAAAGACTGATAGCATGAGCATGGCTAAGATCAACAATTCAAGGGATTCCACCCCCTTCAATCGCTTGTCCACAGCCTCGATCGATCAGGTGAAGTAGCGAGCTGCCTAATCTGTTGATGGATATGGCCCGTCCTGCAGCAAGATGATTTGGACAGTCAGATTGATGGATGAATTGGACAGTCAGATTGATGGAAGGAAGGACAGAAGAGGAAGGTTTGGGCTTTGGGCAGACCTCGGAGATGTAGGCGACCCTGTCGGTGAACTCGGCGAGTCTGGCGAGCTCCTTCCGGTCGAGGAAGCGGGAGAGCACGGCGACGGCGAGGCTCAGGATGGTGCACCCGCTGTCCAGGAAGTCGAGCGCCTTGTCCAGGTCGATGGCTGTCTTGGGCTTGCCGTCCGGCGCGGAGGTGTCGTCGTGCTTTTCCGCCGGGGTGCGGGGGGCGGGAGCCGACGAGGTGCTCGATGCAGCGCGGGATGTGGTACTCCTCGGGCAGCTTGACGGCGAAGAGCGCGGCCTCGACGCGGGCCAGGGCCTCGGGCTGGGTGGTGGGCGGGCCGGGAGGCGGTGCGCGAGCAGCGCGTCGTGGAGCTGCTCGTCGGGCATGCGGGCGAAGGCGGGGTTCATGGAGTAGCGGCCGCCGTTCTGGACGGCTAGCTCGAGGCAGGTGCTCAGCATGCGCGCGCCGGCCTCCATGCCGATGTAGTAGACCTTGAAGAGGTCCGAGGCGAGGTCCCCGAGCTTGTCCTCGTCGGGAGCGGCAGGGCCGGCCTGCAGGCGCAGCAGGCAGCGCTGGAAGTGCAGGAGGCGGTCGCGCTGCGGGCGCAAGTTCTTGGCGGCCATCATGGCCTGCATGAGGACGGTCCCTACCTCCTCTTTGCTCACCTCTCCCGCCATGGCCCCAGCTTGCTTGTGGAGACACACTCTCTCTCTCCCTCTTTCTCTCTCTCTCTCTCTCGGAGGCGGAAGGAACGGAGGGGATCGGG
>NC_057813.1:638760543-638774527 GCF_018294505.1 Triticum aestivum
GCTCGTTGCCGCCCAGGTGCCTTCCTTCCCCGACGTCGGCGGCGCCGGCGCAAACCCTAGATCTGGGATCGGGACTTGCGCTGGTGCCCCGGGTCGTGGGCCGGGTCCCTCTGGTCGGTGACGGGCCGTGTGGGCCTGGGCCGGTCCCTTCGTTGGATTCTGCGGTTGACTTCCCCCCCCCCTCGTGTCTTCGTCTGTTGGGCCTAGGCCGGCCCAGCTGCGCCCGTCTCCCCCCTCGGCCCTTTCGAACGAGCCCGGCCTGGCTGGCTCCGGCTATTTATGGGTCCGGAAGGGGTCGGTTCCCCCTTTTCTAGGGTTTCCTGCTTCCGCTGCTGACCTGCGACGGCGCCGCTTCCCTATTCGCCGCTTTGTCAGATCCAAGCCTCCCCCTCCCCTCCTTCTCCCTTTCGCGTCGGTGGCGGCGATGGACCGCTCCCGCGGGTCTTCCAGTGAGGCTGTCTCCGGCCTCAAGCGGGGGCGGGACGGTTCTGGCGACGCCGCTGCAGATCTGGAGTATGAGGCGTCGCTCCGCACCAAGCTCCAGGCCTCGCGGTCGGAGGCGGGCGCCGCATCGCCGCGTGCGTCTGGATCCGGGCCGGTGGCTCCTCCGCCCCTGGCGACCGCTGCTCCGGTGCCTGTGGTTGACCCTTCGGAACAGGCGGCGCGGCGGAGCCGGGCGGGATCTTCGGGCCCCTCCTCGTCTCCTTCCTCGCTGGCTCCCATGTGGTGGCTCCGGGGCCCCTGCCCGGCGTCCGGTCGGTCCTGCGGCGGGGCGTGGTGCTGGTGCGGGTGCCGTCGGTGGTCCCCCTGGTGATGGCATCCTCCCTCCGCCGCCTTCTCGTGGCGCGAATCGCAATCCCTCTCACTCCCAGGTCTCCAATCCCATCCTCACCTGCTTCGCGTGTCATCGCCCTGGCCACTTCTAGTCTCGATGCGAGAATCCTCCATTCTGCCTCATTTGTAGGGAGGATGGACACCTAACGATGGACTGTCAAAGTAGGATCAAGCCCCCCTCCTTCGTCCACTATGGGACTGGCCTCCCTGGCTGCTCCTTTTTTGCCATGGACAAGGAAGTCCCCGCAGCTGCTCCCATTCCCTCCTTGTCTAGTGTGGGTGTCATATCTGTTCAAGACAAGCGCATCTCTCCGCAAGCCCTCTTGGATGAACTTCGTATGTGGGATGAAGGTGGTTGGGACTGGCAGATCCGCCAACTTTCTGATTTTGAGTTTGCGGCCACTTTCCCCTCTAAAGAGAGTCTACGCATGATGTCTTCCTGTACCAGTTTCACTCTCCCTGTGAATCAACTTGTAGTTTCGGTCAAAGCTGCTTCCAACGGATCTAAGAACATCTCTCCTCTATCTGATGTCTGGGTGCTCATTGATGATGTGCCTCCTAGCTTGCGCACTGCGTCCTTCTTGATGGCCTTTGGGGTGCTAATCGGGAAACCTATTAAGGTTGATCTTGCTTCGCTGTCTGTTCTTGGCCCTGCTCGCCTTCGTGTGTGGTGCGTGGATCCGATCTGCATCCGTGGTTCTGTTGATGTTTTCCCGGCGGCTGGTGGCTATCGTCTTCGTGTTCGGGTGGAAGGTGCTCCTGGCTCGGCCGCTCCTCCTCCCCCTCCTCCTCCCCCGGCTTCGGGTGATGATGACAAGAGCAGGGAGGGCGGGGGGGGGGGGTCCTGAGGACTCGCTGAATGGTACGGACCCCCGCTTCACCCAGTCTGCGTGGGATGGGCTCTCTCCTGCTGAGCAGGAGCTGATGAAGGATTGTGCTCCGGCTTCGGCGGGAGGTGGGGTTCAGGGCTCGGTGCCTGGTGTGGTGGCTGGTCCTGCGGCCGTGGCTGCTTCGAAGGGCACCCCCTTGTCGGGGGCGTGCTCCAACATGCCCGTGCGCCCCACCTCCCCCTCACTGTCCGGCATTGAAGATCTACCTCCAGTGGGACCTTCGGCGGCCAAGAAAAGGAAGAAGTCCTCGGTGAAGAAGTTCTCCGCGAAGAGCCGGGCCTTGGGGGACTCCAGGCAGTCGGCGGCTGGGCTCTGTCGCCGTTTGGAGGCGGACCTGGGGGCGGCATCGGGCCCGTCTTCGGCGGCGGCTTCTCCTGGTCGGGCTCCTCCGGTCCCTGTGCGCTCTCCTGCCTCGACCGCTCGCAAGAGTGGGCGCGTCTCCAACAGTGGCGAGCGCGTGGTGGATCGGGTGGCTCGGTGTGCGGCGGCGCGTGATCTCCCTCCCTCAGGTTCGGGTTCACCCCCATCTCCTTCTCCCTCTTTGGCTCAGTCTCCTGTTAGGCTAGTTTTACCCTCCCATTCCGATGAGCATCTTATTTCGATATTAGCTGATGTGGGGATATGTTTAGACGCTAGCGTGGGTTCCCCCTCCTCTCTGTTGCAGTTGATACGTGCTAATGAACGTGCTCAGGCTGATATCGCCAAGGCCAAGGAGGCCGGTGCTGGGATGGCTGCCCCTCTGGTTGTGGCCGGAGGGGAACCGGACAAGGCTGCTAGGGGGCAGCTGCCTCCGGTGCAGAAACGCGGGGCCGGGAAACGTGCTAAAACCTGCAAGGCTCCGTGCAGGTCGAGCTTGAGAATTAAAAACCTTTCCCTGAGATGAAGGCATTATTTTGGAACATTAGAGGGTTCTGCGCTAGGGGGTGCAGAGACCAATTGAAGGACTTAATGCGCGCTGAAAGAATTGATTTTATTGGGCTTGTTGAGACTCTTAAACCTTCCTTTTCTCCTTCTGAACTTTCGGCCATTGCTGGGATTGATAGATTTAGGTGGAATTCTATGGCCTCCGTTGGTCAGTCCGGCGGCTTTCTTCTGGGTACCAATAATGATACCTTTGATTTTGTGGCTTTTGATCATGGTGTATACTGGGCTAGTATGGTAGTTTCCCTTCGTTCCAACAACACCCTCCTCGAACTTATGGTAGTCTATGGTCCGGCTGATCACTCCTTGTCACAAATTTTCTTGGATGAGATTTTTACTAAAATTGATGCCTGCCAATTACCTCTCTTGATTGGGGGTGATTTTAATCTGCTTCGGTATCCTTCTGATAAGAGTTCTTCCAATTTCTCCTGGGTGCTGGCCGAGGCATTTAATGCTTTCATCAGGGATACGGCTATTCGTGAAATCCCGAGGGTTGGGGCCCGCTTCACATGGACCAACCGTCAGACTTGTCCTATTCGTTCGGTTCTTGATAGAGTTTTTATCTGTCCTGCTTGGGATGGCCTTTTTCCTCGTTGCTCACTTCGGGCCCTCCCCATCGTTGGCTCCGATCACGCTCCTCTTATCCTTGACGATGGTCTCTGCCCCAGTGGATGCCAAAGATTTCAATTTGATGCGTCCTGGCTTTTAGTGGAGGGGTTCCCTAATATGCTGGCTCAGAAGATCTTGGGTTTTCTTACCTCCCCCCACCGCTCCTTTGGCCCTATGGATGACTGGCATTATGTCTCGTACTCCCTGCGCAAGTTTCTTAGGGGTTGGGCCAAGAACCACTTTGCTAAGGCGAGGCGCGACAAAACTAGGCTGAGTGCTCAAATTAGTGCCCTTGACTTCCGTGCGGACAATGGTGGGCTCTCGGCTGCTGAGTGGCAAGTTCGATATGGCCTTGAGAAGGAGCTTCTGGCTATTCATCGCCAAGAGGAAGTGTATTGGAAGCAAAGGGGTACGATTAATTAGACTCTTAAGGGTGATTCTCCCACGGCTTACTTTTTCGCCATTGCGAATGGCAGACGGCGTAGATGTCTGATTAACAGTCTCATTATTGATGGCGTTAGGGTTTCGGAACCGCCGATCATTCTCCGACATGTAGTGCGGTTCTTCTCTAACCTGCTTTCGGCTAAACCAGACCTCGGATTCGCGCTGGCCCCGGGCTTTTGGGCTCCCCTTGATAGGATTTCTCATGCTGATAATGAGCTTCTGTTGATTCCCCCTTCTGAGGAGGAAATTTTTGATACTATCCGGACGGCTAATTCTAATGCGGCTTCAGGCCCTGATGGTTTCTCCATTCCGTTCTTTCGACAGTTTTGGCCCCAACTAGGTCTAATCTCTGCAGTCATCCAAGGGTATTGGCTGGGATCGGTTGACATCTCTAGACTTAACTATGCGGTTCTCTCCCTCATCCCTAAGGTCAAGGGTGCGGATATGATCTCTCAGTTTAGGCCGATTGCTTTAATCAATAACTTCGCCAAGATGCCTGCTAAGGGCATGGCCACTAGGCTATCTCCCATTGCACATCGGACCATTAGCCCTTTCCAGTCTGCTTTCATCAAAGGGAGGTTCATTTTGGACGGGGTTCTTTGCTTACATGAGATTGTTCATGACCTGCGGGTGCGAGGGACAAAGGCTGTGGTCCTTAAACTTGACTTTGAAAAGGCTTGTGACTCGGTTAGCTGGAACTTCCTTCGGCAAGTCCTTTTGGCTAAGGGCTTTGAGGAGCCTATTATGCATCACTTGATGCAATTGGTTTCTGGGGGGCACACGGCTGTGGCTGTCAATGGCCAAATTAGCCAGTTTTTTGCTAATGGTAGGGGCCTCAGGCAAGGGGACCCAGCATCTCCTTTACTTTTCAACTTTGTGGCTGATGCTTTATCTCGCATTCTTTCCCGAGCTGCCTTGGCTGGTCATATTACTCCGGTGAGCTCTCATCTCATCCCTAATGGCATCTCTCATCTCTAATATGCGGATGATACTATCATTCTGATGGAGCTCAATGAAAATAGCCTCACCAATCTGAAATTCCTTCTGCTCTGTTTTGAAGCGCTCTCAGGTCTTAAAATCAATTTCTCTAAGAGTGAGGTTGTAGTGACTGGGGTCTCGGACATGGAGGCGCAGCGGGTGGCCCATCTTCTGAATTGTTCTCTTGGATCCTTCCCTCTCAAATATCTAGGCCTCCCCATTTCCCCGCTTAAACTTTTGGCTAAAGATTTCGCTCCGGTGGTTACCAAAGTTGGCAACAGAGTTCTACCTTGGCGAGGGAGATACAACACGCAAGCGGGCAAGGTCGCCCTTACTAACTCATGTCTTTCTTCGCTTCCTATGTTCTTGATGGGATTCTATCTTCTCTCTAATGGGGTTCATACTGGTTTTGACAAGCATAGGGGTGCTTTCTATTGGAACGCAGCGGACAATAAACGTAAGTACAGGATGGTCAGATGGGACATTATATGTCGCCCCAAGGCCAAAGGGGGCCTGGGCATAATTAATACGCGAGTTATGAATAATTTTCTTATGATCAAATGGTGGTGGAAGATTATGACTCTTGAGGAACTGCCACCCTGGCTCTCTATCCTAAAAGCTAAATATTTCCCCTCCTCGAGTCCTATGTTCGCGCCGGCTGCGGGTGGGTCGCAATTTTGGCATCAACTGGTTAAAGTCCGCCCGATTTTTTGGTCTCTTGTCAAATTTGTAGTTAGGAACGGTAAGTCTACTCGGTTTTGGCTTGATTGGTGGGTCGAGGACTCCACGCTGGCTGTTGCGTTTCCGGTTCTATTTTCTTATTGCGATGATGCTGAGGTTTCTATCTCTGAGCTCTTGGCTAGGGGTTGGGTTCTAGATTTTCATCGTTCTCTTTCTCCTGAAGAGTTGGAAGATTGGCAGCGCCTTACTGCTTGCTTCCCCTTGCTCTCGGAGGAAGAGGATGCCGTGGTGTGGCCCCTTCCTCTTCGGGGCGTTTTTCGGTTAAATCAGCTTACTCCAAGCTCATCCCTGGGGGGCGCCCGGTCAAGTTCAAGCATATCTGGTCGGCTCGAATTCCTCCTAAGGTCAAGATATTTCTCTGGCAAGCTGTTCGGGGTAAGCTTCCGGCGGCCGATCAGATTAAGAAAAGAAACGGGCCGGGGTCCGACAGATGTGTGCTATGTGGGGCACTGGAGAACACTGATCATATTTTCTTTCACTGCTCCTTAGCTAAACTTATGTGGTGTTGCATCAGACTTTGGTTGCATGTAAATTGGTCCCCTTCCTCCTTTGAAGACTTGAGGCACTGTGTCAATCTTCTTTCTGACCATTCAAAAAGAGTTTTCTTAGTTGGATGGGCTCCAATTGGCTGGTCTTTGTGGACTACTAGGAATAAGTTCTCGATTGAACATATATTTCCGGCTAATCCTGTCAATTGCTTATTTAAAGCCAATGGTTTCTTGCAGCAGTGGAGATTATTGACTAAAGAAGGGGACCTCCAGGCTTTCGACGCCATGCTATCCAAGATGAAATCTACGGCATCTGGCCTTCTTCGGCTTTCTTTGAGGACGGCTTCCTGACTGCCCTTTTGGTGTCTAGTTTAGGTTGGCCTGCGTGCCATGTGAGACCGCTGGCCTTGTAATGCTACTTTATCCTCCTTGGTGTGCTACTTTGCTGGGTTGCTGGTTGTTGGTGATATACTCTGCCTGGTGGCTTTATCTATAAAGTCGGGCTCTCGCCTTTTCTCTAAAAAAAAGGGAGCATGGAACCGGTGGCGGCAGTTGGATGCTAGGAGCTTGTTGAAATAGTCCACCATGAGGAAAACGACAATATCGAGTATGCTCAAATTGACTGGTCTAAACTATATGTGAGCTCCTCCTTGACCCGATTTCTTCTTCTCTACTGAAAGACTGCATAGTTGTAGATTTACTCCCCTCCCTCCTCCTTAGATGACTGATTATATTATGGAAGCATGGGGATGGATGTTTTGAAAATGCGCAGAATACTTTCTTCTTTAATTATTTTTCCACATGTGACATCCCTTTTATCCTGCTGGAAAATAGATAGCATCATTTTGTTGGTCGCAAGATAAGCTTTCCTGTTTATTGGATCAGTATAGATTGATTCTGAAATTCTTAGTATAATGTTGCAAATGCAAGCTCGAATGATTTTGTATAATTTTTCTTTGGCTGGTGATTCTGCTATCTCCATCTGAAACTGGTTATGATATACTCCCTCCGTTCCAAAATAGATGACCTAACTTTGTACTAAATTAGTACAAAGTTAGGTCATCTATTTTAGAACGGAGGGAGTACATATTGGTTTGTCAAAGAAAAATCATTAGAGGGATCATGATAGGGTATATGCAATTGCGTTTGATAGTCTTTCTTTTACTCTACATCAGTGAAATATAAAATTAAGGAATTATATATTCTCGTTTGCATTATTAATTGGGCTAGGGCTTGATGAAAGATAAAGCCATACGAAGATTTTCCTTGATGTAGTCTGGGTGAGTTCGTTATATACTTTGGGTTCTGGGTTTAGGGAGTTGGACTTGTCTCTTCATTAGCGTTTTGTGTCCTCACCAAAGGTCAGTGGCCTCCAGTTTTTCTTTTTGTGTGTGTCACCGAACAGTTGTAGTACCTGCCATGGGTTCCAACAGCAGCAAAACAACTCGTGTGTAGTATCAACTAGAGAGGTACTTCCTCTGTCCCAAAATATAAGAACGTTTTTAACACTACACTAGTGTCAAAAACATTCTTATATTATGGGACGGAGGGAGTACTATACAAATTAGATTCCTCATATTTTCTCACTTTGGCTTCACACACAATGCAATAATGCATCATGCTCAGCTAAGGTGATTATCAACTTATCCTTCTGTAGAAAGTGCATTATATATGTATATTACAAATTCCCTCATAGGTCATTATCCGTTTTATATGATGTTCTTAATCTACAAGCACTGAGTTTTTTCCTTTAAAGATTATGAAACCTATTCCTCATTTTATTCCAACATTTAGTCTGTTGATTACTTATGATAATAGATTACATGCAATCATCAGTCAGTACAACAGTATAGATAATTAGTTATGCCAGGTTGTTGAATTTCTCTCTCCTTTGGCCAATATAAAACATGATGCATGTCATGTTAATACAGAGGGAAGGTTTAGACTCTTTCTCAACATGAACTCAGGCACACCTATAGCGACAGAGACCACGCTGGTTTGCGTTAAGTAGACGATATGCAGGAAGCGATGATCTTATATGTTCCTCGAGTTTATTACTCCTAGATGCATATATGTGGACATCTCCTTTTTTGCCAGATTGCTATTTGAAGTTTGCAACCTTATAGATTGCTCTATATATGGCAGCAAATAGTTTGTATTTTAGCGCCTTAGTTGTGAATTCATTTTAAAAGTATTCTAACTGATATTCTAACGTCGTCATGTAGAATGGACATGATCCCGCCCCCTGGGAATTGCATGCTGCAGTAAAGTAATTTGGTCAACCATATTCGGTGTTCGGCGGAGTCCTTGGTCATTTCTTTGATCAGCTCCTTCTCAGGTGATTTCTTCTACCTTTTCTACTATTGATTTAACAGCTAATGCATTGTTATTGGTTTTTGTTTTTACCCGCTAATCTACACCATGAGCATATCCCACTACTGATTTAACAATTCATGCATTACTGATTTAACAATTCATGCATTACTGGTTTTCTTTCTTACCTGCTACTGTTCACTATGCCTCAAATGTAGTGTTGTTTTGTTGCTCAAAGGGGATGACATTGCTCAAAGGCGAGCATACATGACCGTGTTGAAGGAGTTTTGCCCTCTGTCTGTGCCTCAACTGTCGATGATGCCTCTCTATGCTATCACTCCAATGTTCTTCTTATTTTGTTTATTCAGCGAATGTTGGATTAGACAAGATTTATTCATGTTGGATCAGTACAACTATGGACTATTTTGCAGTCTTTTATTTAAGCTTTGAAATGAGAGAATTGGATGCTGGGTTTGACAATCCTGAAGTTGATTTTCTCGAATTGAGGAGCTCAAAACGCATACCCGCTACCTGGAAAATTCAAATATCGAAAACGACAGGGCTTAAGCAGAAATACAAAGTTTTCACCATACACCCATATTCCATAACACTCTGACTTTCATTTTTCATCTCACTCCCAGTTTGCATACTCAGTTTTTTCCAGAACACCGCTCTTGTTCAAACTTGTGGAGTTTTCCTACTGCTCCAACTACAGGAAGGCGTTCATCAATCCCAAAATTGATAACGAGCAACTTACACACGTATGATGTATAGCCTGTATTATTACAACTAGTTCACTTGAACAACTTGTACAGAGTAACAGCAGCTGATCCAACGAGCTGAAATGCTCGCTTCAATTGGACTGGAAACAGAAGTCATCTGAGATCTACCCATCTACTATATACATTCAAATCACGCACAACCCAACTTACCCACCCAATCCATCTAAACAAAAAGCTCAAAAAGAAAAAGAAAAATACTCCTCTTGGTTGTCACCCTCACGCAGTGCCCAAACATCCATATCGAGCTCCTCGCACAATGCTGACTGTAAAGGGTCCTCCGCCTCCATGCTCGCGCCCCACCTTGATTCTGCTTTCAGTTTCTGCTTGGGGCCTACAGATTGATGCCTAAAAAGATAAATCAACATTTCTGTATGCCAGCAAATGACAAGTACTGCACCATAGTGACAGACAAAAACAAACCTATGAAGAATAGCCATCCATACTTGAATTCCAATATGGAAGTGCTCCATCGCTAGCGCTGCTAGGTTATTCGAACTAGCTCTGCACCATCAAAAAATATGTAAAGTGGAAACTGGCATTAACTTGAGACAAGAAAGATATTAATGGCGAATTGCACAACCAAGGGTCTTCTTGGTGTGCTGCTTCTCATGCCATTGAAAAATATTTGTTACGAAAAGCTGTAGGCTTTTATACAAATAGTACAAGTATGCCTAAACAAGTCTCTTGTTGTGCTGCTTCTCATGCCATTGAATAAGACAGTTGTTACAAAACACGGTAGGCATTTGTACCAACATTAATAATACCAACAGTAGGCATTTGTACCAACATTTGTAATATGGTGCCTTTATCAGGAAAAAAAATGTAATATGCTGCCAAGCATTCATACATCAGAACCTAAAGCTGGCAGATGCATGGTAAACTTGGACAAGAAAAGGAAGTGATGAAAATATGAGATACTTACCCTCAAAACATGGTTGATCTGAGATTGAATAAACCTAGCCTTCAGCTCCTTAACTTTCGCACACAAGTCAGCCATACTATCATTGTTAACAAGCCTGTCCCAGGAAGTTCATTGTGTTACTTACAGTTGAACATTGATAAAGCTGCCAGCTGCTAGAGGGACTCTTCAAATAGCGCTGATATTCACACAACAGAATTTCCAAACATAAAGGTATTTGTTTATCTCTAATTTTGAATTGACACTTGTGCTGTATTTTTTTTCTCTCCTCTATGTTGAGCTAATCCATGCTATCATGTTATTAATGTGTATCGGACCATCTACCTTGCATATACCACAACAAGCAAAATAATTGGCTTTTAACGATGGAGGAACGTTCCCCATTTAAAGACCTAACAAACATTGCTGACGATGGGACTTCAGGCTCCATGAGTATTTGCTCATGATAGTAAGAAAGCACCGACCGGTAAAGAAGGATGGTATGCCCGAATATCAGATGAGAAGAAAGCTGGCGTATCCCGACACCAAAAGAAATCTGCAGCAGCTCTGACTATTAATGTCAATGAACCACCAGCATCTTCTTTGCTAGGGTCTGTTGACCCTACCCCTTTTAAAGATGTAACAAACATATCGACAAATGGTAATTCAACACACATGTTTTTCCTTTTACTCCTATACTACATACAGGTGATAACTCTAGTGGGCTGCAAACCCCACTGTTGTTGATGAACCTTTGCCACAAACGTGAAGGAAAGAGTGGTCAAGGATGGTATGCCTGCCACACCTGGAGAAGCTGCGAATATCCTGCCAACATTGCTGACAATGGGCCTTCAGGCTCCACGAGTCTCTATAGGATGCATAAGCACGAATTTAGGGGTTGGCATGTACTCCCTCCGTAAACTAATATAAGAGTGTTTAGAGGGAGTAAAAGTTAAAGATTCGGTTGTGCTAATTCTCAGTCGACTGAGAATTACTCAAGTCTTAGTCGACCGAGTTACGTGGCATTTGTTCGCTATCACGGCCCTAACTACACGATCGATCGTTTGTTCGTATCTTTCCTTCTGGGCTTTTCGTTTCTTCCTGGGCCGTTGTTTCATTCATGTACTTGGGCTTCTATGTGATTATTGTTGGTCCCGTGAGCAGTGATGCCATTGCTTTTTTTTCTGTTTTTCCTTTTTGATCGAGAGGGTCGTGTGACCCCTTTTGGCCTTTTTTTTATTATTATGAACGACTTTTGCAATGTTTAGGTTTGAGTAGTGGTATAAACTTCACTTACCTAGTATTTATTTGCTTTAATTGTTTTTTATTTTCCATTTGTTTTAATTTTAATTTAGTCATTTTGTTTTTTATTTTATTTATCAACCCATCCGGTGATCGCGTGCAATTAAGGGTGGGTGGGTTATTTGTCTTTTTTTGTTTTGCCTTTTCTAAATCTTTGTCAACTCGCTGACCGTTATATGGATTTTGTTGTTCTCCTGTTTTTGTAAAAAAAATTGTTTCTATTTTCTTTTTTTTCTTATGTCACTTTTATTTTCTCCTTTTAGTTTATTTTTATTTTTCTTATTTTATTGATACTTTTTTGGAGCACGGCTTAAAAACGTGCATTATGCTAATTCTGAATGACTATTGTCTAACGCATATCTAAGTCCTTCACACGTCAAATGAAATGTAATAAGTCTTGTGCTTTCTTCCAGTGGGCATTATGGTTTTTCGTGTGGCACGTCTGCTTTGTTCTATTTTCACGTGCATGCGGTGTCGGTCCGTGGGGTTTTCGAATCATTTCTTTTTTTTTGGCGGTAGGTTTTTTGATGTGTATGCAAGTTACATGTTTTGGATGTATGTGTGTGATAATATTGTCTTTTCTAGTTTTTTTAGGGGTGGATGCTCAAATAAATGTACGTGTAATAGCTCGTGTCCACTAACTTAGCAACACTAATGGTTGCTTTTTTTTGTTATTGTCCCATCGCCTGAGAAAAACACACAAATATGATTCATTCCATAGGGAATAAATGCATTTTTTTGTCCCCAGGAGAAAAAAAGTCTCTTTTCTATAGTTGCATGTCTAGCTCTATATATGCAACTGCAAGTGTCCCCCACCCCTGCGACTGCAATTGCATGTCTTAAGCATGCCTGCAAGTCTATGGTGTTTTATTGAGGGACGGGAAAGTTGTAGGCTTGTTGCTAAGCATGCAACTTCACATGTCACCCCAACTACAAGTTCATGTCTTCAACGTGACTACAACTCACTGGTTTTTTACTGGAGGTAGGGGTAGTTGCATATATGCCACTAGCGGCGCAACTGCAAAGTGTCACCTCAGGCTGCAACTTTATGTCTTCAATGCTACAACAATTCAGTGGTGTTTGTCGGGGAAGGGGGCAATTGCATATCTACCACTAGGCATGCAACTACAAGTGTCGCTCCAGTTGCAACATGTCTTCAATGCGATTGCAACTCAGTGGTGTTTTGTCTGTGGATGGGGCAGTAGCATGTGTGCGCCACTAGCCACACGACTGCAAGTGTCAGCCTTGACTGCGACTACATGTAGTCAACACAACTGCAACTATGTGGTGTTTTTATCGGGAGGGATAGTTTCATGTCTGCCACTAGGCATGTAACTGCAAGTGTTGCCCCAATAGCAAATATGTCGTGTTTTTTGTGGAGGAAGGAAAGTTCCATGTCTGCCACTAGGGACGCATGCAACTACAAGTGTCACCCCCGACTACAATTGCTTCTCTATAATGCAACTACAATTCTGTGGTGTTTTGTCAGGATGGATTGTTGCATGTCTACCACCAGGCATGCAATTTTAAGTGTTGCCACCGACTACAACTCTGTGATGTTTTTGTCCGGAAAGTGAGGGTGGTTGCATATGTGTCACTAGGCACGCAACTGCAAGTGTCACCCCTCACTGCAACTCTGATGTATTTTCTAGGAATCGAAGTTGCATGTCCATCACTAGGCATGCAATTGCAAGTATTGCTCCTGACTGCAACTGCATGTCTTCAATGTGACTGCAACTCTATGTTGTTCTGTTGGGAAGGGCCAGTTGCATGTCTGTTACTAGGCATGCAACTACAAATGTTGCCCACGTCTGCAACTATATGATGTTTCTTGTTGGGGAGAGGGGGCAGTTGCATGTCTGCCACTAGGCGCACAACTGCAAGTGTCGCCCCTGACTGCAACTCTAAGTTGTTTTCTAGGAGTGGTAGTTGCATGTCCATCCCTAGGCATGCAAGTGCAAGTATTGCCCCCGACTATAACTTCATGTCTTCAACGTGACTGCAACTTTGTGGTGTTTTTCAGGAAGGGGTAGTTGCATGTCTGCCAGTAGGCATGCAACTGCAAGTCTTGCCTCCGACTGCAACCTTGTGATGTTTTTCTCGGGGTGAGTGGACAGCTTTTTGCCACTAGGCACGCAACTGCAAGTGTCTCACCTGACTGCAAGTCTGTGGTATTTTGTCAGGAGGGGCAGTTGCATGTCTACCAGTAGGCATGCAACTACAAGTGTTGCCTCCCACTGTAACTATGTGGTGTTTTTGTCCGAGGGAGGGGGTAGTTGCATATTTGCCACTAGGCACACAACAATTGACTACAACCGCACATTTTCCAATGTGACTTCAACTCAGTAGTGGTTCGTCGGTGAAGGGGAGGGTTGCATGTCCTCCACTAGACACACAACGGCGTATGTCGACATGAACTCCAACTGCATGTCTTCAGCACAACTACAACTTTGTGTGGGGGTGGGGGTGGGGGGGGGGGTAAATGAGGTGGGGGTGTTGTATGCCCTTTTTTATTCAGTTTCATGTTAACCCTTGACACGCAACTTCCCTCGGTGGCGGCCGGTTGCATCTCATACATGCAAGGGGAACGCTAAAAATTAGTCGACTGAGACTTTACGACCTGTATTCAGTCCCTGATGTGTTTTCTTTTTCAAAACACACTAGGCCTTTCCGATCTGAGAGGCTGGCAGCAGCATAGTATGCCTTCCGCTACGTGGGTTGTGAGTTGTGTGTTGTGGTTTGCGGCCCGTTCTTTTGTGCTTTTCTATTTTTATATTGTCATAG
>NC_057813.1:638774537-638817485 GCF_018294505.1 Triticum aestivum
GGGGGTAAATGAGGTGGGGGTCCCTTTTTTATTCAGTTTCATGTTAACCCTTGACACGCAACTTCCCTCGGTGGCGGCCGGTTGCATCTCATACATGCAAGGGGAACGCTAAAAATTAGTCGACCGAGACTTTACGACCTGTATTCAGTCTCTGATGTGTTTTCTTTTTCAAAACACACTAGGCCTTTCCGATCTGAGAGGCTGGCAGCAGCATAGTATGCCTTCCGCTACGTGGGTTGTGGGTTGTGTGTTGTGGTTTGCGGCCCGTTCTTTTGTGCTTTTCTATTTTTATATTGTCATAGCTGTCCATGTAAATCTTTGTATGTTTTCTTCTTCTTCTTTTTTGCTGGGTTGTGTGACACCGTGTATGTACAGAAAAAGAAAGTTAATGGGGCTGCTCACTCTATGTGTATGTATACAGTATACATGTGTACTTGTCTAGCTTTTTACCTTTCTTTTTTCATTTCTTTTTAGTAGATTTTCCATTTATTTCTTTACTTGTATTTTCATTTTTGATTTATTATCTTTCTTGTTTAGGAAATATGGAACATTCAATTTTTTTAAGAACCTACATTTTGACGCGCATGAACAATTTTTATTCTCACAGGTTGTTGTCTTAATTTTTTATTCAGAGTTGTCGTTGCCTTTCCTACATGGACTTTTGTTTTATTTGCTTATTTGTATTTTGTTTATATATTTTTTTACTTTGTTTCTTTGTGTATTACCCAAAAATAATTTTTTATTGTGTTTATGTGCTATGTTTTTTTTCACGGGCGTACACCGTAAAGTTGCATGCCTAACACTAGGCATGCAACTGCAAGTGTCGCCCTCGACTGCAACTAACCTTTATTCTATTGGAGGATAGTGGAAGAGGGGAGGGGTAGTTGTGTTTGTCACAAGGCATGCAGTTGCAAATGTCGCCCTCAACTACAACTGCATGTCTACAAGCGAATGCAATTGACTTTTGTTCTGTTGGTGGGCGGCAGGAGAGGGGGTAGTTGCATGCCTCAGACTAGGCATGCAACTGCAAGTGTCGTCCTTGACTGCAACTGCATGCCTACCGGCCACCCGATTGCAACTGGTCTTTTTGTTATGTCGGAGGACATCGGGAGGGGGGCACAGTTGCATGTCTGACTGTAGGCACACAACTGCAAGTGTCGCCCCCGACTGGAATTGCATGTCTACCCATCCGACTACAGCTGACCTTTGTTTCGTCGGAGTGTGGCGGGAGAGGGGGAAGTTTCATGTTTGACACTAGGCATGCAACTGCAAGTGTCACACTCGAGTGAAACTGCATGTCGACGCACCCAACTGCAACTGGCGTTTGTTTTGTCAGAGGGCGGCGGGAGAGGGGGGCAATTGCATGTCTGACGCTAGGCATGCAACTGCAAGTGTCACCCTCAACTGCAACTGACCCTTGTTTTGCTGGAGGGCGGCAGGAGAGGGTGTGTGGGCGGAGTGAGGTAGTTGCATGTCAGACACTAGGCATGCAACTGCAAGTGTTGCCCCAGAATGCAACTGCATGTCTACCCAAAGAACTGCCATTGACCTTTTTTGTCGGAGCGCGACAGGGAGGGGGGAGTAGTTGCATGTCTGACAGTAGGCATGCAACTGCAAATATCACCCTCGACTCTGTGGTGTTTGTCGGTGGGAGGGGCAATTGCATGTCTGCCATTAGACACACAACTCCAAGTGTCGCCCCCAAGTGCAAATGCCTGTCTTCAATGCAACTGCAACTTTATGGTGTTTTGTCGGGGAGGAGCAATTGCATGTTTATCACTAGGCATGCAACTGTAAGTGTCATTCTCGAGTGCAACTGCATGTCTTCAATGCAATTGTAACTCCATGGTGTTTTGTTGGAAGAGGGCAGTTTCATGTTTGTCATTAGGCATGCAATTGCAAGTTCGTCCCCCGACTACAACTCTGTGTGGTTTGTTGGTGGGGAGGGGGTAGTTGCATGTCGTCTTAAAATGTACGCAATTGGAAGTTTTGCCCCGGAGTGGTACTGTATGTCTTCAATGCTACTACAAACTTGTGGTGTTTTGTCGGGGAAGGGGTTGTTGCATGTCTGTCATTAGACATGCAACTACAAGTGTCGCCCACGACTGCAACCCTATGGTGTTTGTCAGTGGGGAGGGACAGTTATATGTCTGCCACTTGGCACACAACTGCCAGTGTCGTCCCTAAGTACAAGTGCATGTGTGCAACACGACTACAACTATGCGGTCTGTGGTGTTTTTGTCAATGGTTGGTGGCAGATGCATGTCTGTCACTAGGCATGCAACTGCAAGTGTCGCCCCGACTGCAACTCTGTCGTGTTTATCGGGGGTAGGGCGGCAGTTGCATGTCTGTCACTAGGCACGCAACTGCGAGTGTCGTCCTCGAGTGCAACTTGCGCCAAGGGATGTTGGCCAGTTGCATGTATAACGCTAAACCTTCAACTGAATGTGTCACAATCAGCCCACAAATGCGAGCGGTACAACAAGACTGCAACTGTAAATTTGTGTCCTAATTTTTTAACTTCAGTTTTTCTTCTCATTTCCCTTTTCCTTTTCCCCTTTTTTGTTTTTATCCTTTGTTTTCCATTATCCATTTTTAATTTTCCTTTCTCTATTTTATTATTTTAATTTTTTCCTCCTGTTTATCTGGTTAATTTGCTTTTTTTCCCTTTAATATGATTTTCATTTCCCATTAGTAGAAATACATTTCCTTGTGTGTATATGAATATTTAAAAATACATGTTCAAGTTTTTTTTTAAAATAATTAGTGAGCACTTTTCCGATATGCGGTGAACATTTTTCAATACGCGATGAAAAATTTTCTAGAATTATTCATGCAATTCATTTAGTAAATGTTCCTGTATTTTTAAAAAGTGTTTATGTATTTGAAAACATAATTCATATTTATTTTAAACTCTCCATAAAATTTAAAATTGTTCACGGTTCTTAAAAAATGTTCATGTAATTTTTAGAAAATGCTCGCACACATGTTTAGAAATTGTTCATGTAACAAAATTGTCCTTTGTCCTTCTGTACTTTGACAACCGCAGGCAGCAACTTCATAGCTCGTCAGCAAGCAATAGCAACCACAAAATTATTATTGTTTCTTTGTGTTCAAATCCTTTATAATTTTTCATGAACGAAAAATGACAATAAGTTATATGCCCATCTAAAAAAACACTACAAGCATGCATTGTATTGCATATACAAGAATTTTCCGGGAAAAAAATGCTATGATTTGAACAAAAAAAGTTACCTCACTCGTTGAGGTTGTAGCTTTTTTGAGAAACGCTGAGGTTGTAGCTGGATAGCAAAACACATATTATATTTGTAGTTGTACAGCCCAAGTACAAGAAGAGGAAAAAATCCGGCAAAAAGCAACAGATTGCAGGGAAAAGAAAAAGATGAGATAACGGCCCAGTAGAAGTATAAAGCCAGCCCATAACAGCAAAAACACGCAAACAGTCACATAAACGAAGCAGGCCTGGCTTGTACATATATGCTAATGTCATATACGTATGCTGATGTCATATACGTATGCTGATGTCATCAGTCGACTGAGACTTCGCAAAGTCTCAGTCAACGTAGACCTAGACAGACCCTGCAACTGAGTTTTTTTAATCTTGTTCTTATTTTTTTTTAACATGAACGATCTTTTTTACAATACAAATTGTTTTTTGAAGAATGATAGGAAAACAAAGAGCGAGCAAGATGATATGAAGAGTAGGAATTATATTTTGCTTTCTTTTTTCCATTTTTGATATTTTACTTCTTTGTCATAAATATATTTTTATACAACTCAAACCCATTTAAAAGAATGAGGAGAAAAAAAATATGCGAGAAGTACACAGAGAAGAGAAGGAACATAGATCTTAAAAAAAGAAGAGAGGCAACACAGATCTAAAAAAGAAGAAGAAAAGGAACACAGCACAAACACGTGACGTGCAATGCCAAAGAAGAAATATGGGCCGATCTGCAGGCCCATGCAACGATCGCGAGTGGAGAAACAAGCAGCGATACGTAGAACAAAATCTGGCTTAGTTCCTCTAGGAAAAGTAACAAAACCTGGCTGAAAACAAATGCTGAGCAATAAAAATTGTATGCTGACGTCAGCTGACTGAGACTTCGCGAAGTCTCAGTCGACTGATTCCTAACCAGACCCTTAAAGATTACAGTCATATGAAGTTGGAACAGCAAACTGTATCATACATATAAGAAGGAACAGAGCACAATTAAATTTAATATACATGGTGCTGTGAACAGCAAACTGTATCATACATATAAGAAGGAACAGAGCACAATTAAATTTAATATACATGGTGCTGTGAACTGCTGCAGTCTAAGAACATGGTTAGAGAAAGAAGAAAACAACTCATATGGGAGGAGCACTATTGATCTAAAGGATACACTGGATGCCTGCATAGCTGACACAGGACTTGTGCTTGATCATCTGGAGTTGGGCTGTTTCATCATGTACCACCTCCACACCGGTGATGACAGCAGCCTGCTTGTCACTCTTGGTCCTGCCCTCGTCCCCAATGTCGAAAACTTTGTTGATGCAAAACCTGCCGGCTCCCAGGTAGAGCAGGCAGCCCCTTATTTGCACCCAGCCCCGAGGCGGGTCAAGGACTTGCCACTCGCGTAGCATCCTGGGAGCCCCGCCGTCGAGGCTGGAGAGGTCCGACGCACACAGGTTGTTGGGGCTGCTGTCAGCCATGCCGAACCAGAGGTTGTCAAGCTCGGGGACATGCTCGGCCCTGCCGCAGAAGGGCAGCGCCCAGCGGCCAGCCTTCCTCCACTGGCGGCTAGACGTGTCGAAGCAGTAGGTCCCGACGGGGCTGCGCCCGGAGGAGGATACGCAGATGGTGGAGCCTGCATTGAGCAGCGTGTAGGAGTGGATAGCGGTGCAGTCGTAGGCCGGGTCGTTGACATAGGGCGGCGGCGGGAGCCGGCTCCACTCCCAGCAGCTGTTCTCGCCGTAGGCGAGGGACTCGAAGCTGCAGGAGCTGCGGCCGGTGGGGAACCTGTCCATGACGTACAGAGCCACGGCGACGCGGGGGTCGGGGCCGCCGGCGCGAGCGATGGTGAACGAGATGGGGCTGTCCCCCTTGGGCTCGCGGAGGCTGGGGGCAGGCTGGACGCAGCCCGAGCTCGCGTCGCAGAGGATGGTGTGGCCTGCCGAGTCGACGGAGAGGATCCCGCTGCTGCTGTCGCCGCCGCCGCCGCCGCCGCCCCGCCCGTACAAGGGCAGGAAATCGAGCCGCATGTCGTCCAGGCCGTACGCCTCGAGCCTGAGCTTGGGCGCGGGCATCCTCGACAGGGCCGGAATCTTCTTCTTGGGCGCCGCCGCGGCTCGCGCTTCCTCCACGGATGCGTAGAAGAGCTTCTCCTCAGGCTTGATGCGGCTCACCGAGTAGGTGGTGCCTGTGCGCATCACCACGTTCACGAACTGCCGCGCCGCCCTCATTTACCTGCCCTGCCACTGAAAGATGAGATTTTTTTTTCTTCTGACATTGTAATAGACAAACAAGATCTCTACAGACAAAACAAAACAGAAGGATAAAAATCGAAGAGGAAAGATTAAGTTTTGGGAGCAGCAATACCTGCAGCAGGGGAGGACTCGACGAATCGAATCGGTTACTGCGGCGGCCAGGACTGGCGGCGGCGGCGGCTGGGAGAACTGGGATGGAAGGATGGGATCTAGGTCTTGCCCCCTTTCTTCTGATCTTAAATGGATCAAACAGATGGGTAGACAATGGGCCGACTGGGCCGCATTACCACGGATCTGCCCAGACAAGGCCTCTCTTCAATTTCCATGGAGTATAAATTTGCATGCAAGTATTTTTTTTTATGACAGAAAACAGTTGTAGTAGCATAATGCTAGTGCATTTTTTTTAATGTTTTGGTTTTCTGTCTTGTCATGCAAGTAGTGCCAACGGGTGAGATTGTTATAGGCTGGATGGGATGCTCCAAGGGAGGGAAAGGTGTTCGGTTTTTCGACTAACTGAGTTGATGAACAAATTATCCTGCTAATTTATATACAGGAACCAATAGTTAGGGTGACCGAAATTTCGGTTCGGTTTACAGTTCTGATCAAAGTAAACCAAGTGGAAATGAACAAGTATATGGCTTGCGACCAGCTGATGTACGCCTGGAAAGGACCACAAGTGGATCCAATGAGTTGCCAAATAAACTTGCAAAATATTGAAAGACTTGTTCTCATCTGAGAAGAAAAAAAAATATAAATGTTTTACAAATACATAAATGTTTAATCACTATACGTAATTTTTCTGTATATTATTCTAATAAAAAGATTAAAAAAATCTTAAGCTAAAAACTTTACAGGCATGTGTCTATATTGTTTTAATCACTAAAGTGATTTTACTAGATGGTTTAGAGTTTAAAAAAATACAAAATAAAGAAACTACCTGTTAAGGGGTGGTGTCAAATGCCTCTTATTTATGAACTTTGATACACTGCATTTCCTAAATATTGTATTTGATATAAGTTGGAAATGTTGACAAGTATTTTAATTTCCAAATGGTAGGTCATAGGCCTGCCTCCTCCTCCCTACCCTGTCTGACGACTCCACCATGCTCTTGCCACCCCTCGGCCCTGGCTAACTAGTGCAACACGTACGTACATAAGGACATCTCCACCGGCAGCCCCCGGAAAGACTTTGGGGTTGCCGGCTAGAAAAGGGGCCCGCATCGGCGGCCCCTAAAGGTTGCCAGCGCAGGGCGAGGCCCAATATATACTTTGTCCAACACTCCCGTGCCAGCCCTTGTGGCCCCTCTGTCGAGGGGGGGGGGGGATGACCCCCGGACAGGCTCAAGGGTATGAGTCAACTTTTCCATACATTGGGACGGCCCAAGTCCCTCAGTCCGACTAGCCCTCTAATACGTCTCCAACGTATCTATAATTTTGTGAAGTCTTCATGCTATTATATTATCAACCTTGGATGTTTTATATGCATTTATATGCTATTTTATATGATTTTTGGGACTAACCTATTAACCTAGAGCCCAGTGTCAGTTTCTGTTTTCTCCTTGTTTTAGAGTATCGCAGAAAAGGAAAACCAAACGGAGTCCAATTGACCTGAAACTTGACGAAGCTTATTTTTGGACCAGAAGAAGGCCACGGAGTCAAAGAGTTGGTCCAGAAGAGTCCCGGGCTTCCCACGAGGGTGGGGGGCGCCCCCCTTGGCGCGCCTCCCTGCCTCGTGGATAGCCCGGAGACCCCCCTGACTTGTTCTCGACGCCAACACCTCTCATATATACCCAAACTTCCAGAAAGAAACCTAGATCGGGAGTTCCGCCGCCGCAAGCCTCTGTAGCCACGAGAAATCAATATAGGCCCTCTCTGGCACCCTGCAGGAGGGGGCCATCATCGCCGGAGGCCATGGAGGAGGATCCCGGAGAGGCCATCATCGCGGCCAAGGACCAGAGGGAGACCCTCTCCCCATCCAGGGGGGGAGGCCATGGAGGAGGAAGCACAAGGGGGAGAACCTCTCCTCCTCTCTCTTGGTGGCACCGGAGTGCTATCGAGAGGGGAATCATCGTCGCGGTGATCGTCTTCATCAACATCACCATCCTCATCTATTTTACGCGGTCCACTCTCCCGCACCCTGCTGTAATCCCTACTTGAACATGGTGCTTTATGCCACATATTATGATCCAATGGCGTGTTGCCATTCTATGATGTTTTGAGTAGATATCCTTGTTGGGGAACATAGCAGAAATTCAAAATTTTCTACGCATCACCAAGATCAATCTATGGAGATACTAGCAACGAGAGAGAGGGGAGTGCATCTTCATACCCTTGAAGATCGCGATGCGGAAGCATTACAAGAACGCGGTCGGTGGAGTCGTTCATGAAGCGATTCAGATCGCGGCCGAATCCGATCTAAGCACCGAAGAACGGTGCCTCCGCGTTCAACGCACGTACAACCCGGGGACGTCTCCTCCTTCTTGATCCAGCAAGGGGAGAGGAAAAATTGAGGGAGAACTCCAACAGCATGACGGCATGGTGGTGGTGGAGCTCGTGGTATTCCTGCAGGGCTTCGCCAAGCACTACGGAGTAGGAGGAAGAGTTGGAGGAGGGAGGGGCTGCGCCAAAAGCAAGGGTGCTGCAGCCCTCCCACCCCCTCTCTATATATAGGGTGAAGGGGAGAGGGGCCGGCCCCTCTAGATCCCATCTAGAGGGGGGGCGGCGGCCAGGAGGAAACCCTAGATGGGTTTGGGCGCCCCCACCCCCTAGGAAACTTGCCCCCCAAGCCGGGAGGGGGGGCTGCCCTAGGGGTGGCGCCCCTACCTCTCCAGGTTACGTGAGATGGGGTGGGAGGGGCGCTCAGCCCCTTAGTGGGCTGATGTGCCCCCTCCCCTTGGCCCATAAGCCCCCCCCCCAACACTTGCCGGGGCCTCCGAAACCCCTCTCGGACACGCTGGTCATCACCTGGTACCCCCAGAACAATTTTGGACTCCAATACCCTTTGTCCAATATACCGATCTTCACCTCCGGACCATTCCGGAGCTCCTCGTCATGTCCGAGATCTCATCCGGGACTCCGAACAACCTTCGGTAACCACATACTATTTCCCATAACAACTCTAGCGTCACCGAACCTTAAGTGTGTAGACCCTACGGGTTCAGGAACCATGCAGACATGACCGAGACGTTCTCCGGTCAATAGCCAACAGCGGGATCTGGATACCCATGTTGGCTCCCACATGTTCCACGATGATCTCATCGGATGAACCACGATGTCAAGGATTCAAGCAACCCCGTATGCAATTCCCTTTGTCAATAGGTATGTTACTTGCTCGAGATTCGATCGTCGGTATCCCAGTACCTCGTTCAATCTCCTTACCGGCAAGTCACTTTACTCGTTCCATAATGCATGATCTCGTGACTAACTACTTAGTCACATTGAGCTCATTATGATGATGCATTACCGAGTGGGCCCAGAGATACCTCTCCGTCATAGCGATGTGAACTAGATTACTGAATCTAGTAAACCCTTTGGGTGTTGGTCACATAGTGATGTGAACTATGGGTGTTAATCACATGATGATGTGAACTATCGATGTTAATCACATGGTGATGTGATCTAGATTATTGACCCTAGTGCAAGTGGGAGACTGAAGGAAATATGCCCTAGAGGCAATAATAAAGTTATTATTTATTTCCTTATTTCATGATAAATGTTTATTATTCATGCTAGAATTGTATTAACCGGAAACATGATACATGTGTGAATACATAAACAAACAGAGTGTCACTAGTATGCCTCTACTTGACTAGCTCGTTGATCAAAGATGGTTATGTTTCCTAACCATAGACATGAGTTGTCATTTGATTAACGGGATCACATCATTAGGAGAATGATGTGATTGACATGACCCATTCCGTTAGCTTAGCACCCGATCGTTTAGTATGTTGCTATTGCTTTCTTCATGACTTATACATGTTCCTATGACTATGAGATTATGCAACTCCCGTTTACCGAAGGTACACTTTGTGTGCTACCAAACGTCACAACGTAACTGGGTGATTATAAAGGTGCTCTACAGGTGTCTCCGAAGGTACTTGTTGGGTTGGCGTATTTCGAGATTAGGATTTGTCACTCCAAATGTCGGAGAGGTATCTCTGGGCCCTCTCGGTAATGCACATCACCTAAGCCTTGCAAGTATTGCAACTAATGAGTTAGTTGCGGGATGATGTATTACGGAACGAGTAAAGAGACTTGCCGGTAACGAGATTGAACTAGGTATTGAGATACCGACAATCGAATCTCGGGCAAGTAACATACCGATGACAAAGGGAACAACGTATGTTGTTATGCGGTCTGACCGATAAAGATCTTCGTAGAATATGTAGGAGCCAATATGAGCATCCAGGTTCAGCTGTTGGTTATTGACTGGAGACGTGTCTCGGTCATGTCTACATTGTTCTCAAACCCGTAGGGTCCGCACGCTTAAGGTTTCGATGACAGTTATATTATGAGTTTATGAGTTTTGATGTACCGAAGGAGTTCGGAGTCCCGGATGAGATCGGGGACATGCCGAGGAGTCTTGAAATGGTCGAGACGTAAAGATCGATATATTGGACGACTATATTCGGACATCGGAAAGGTTCTGAGTGGTTCGGGTATTTTTCGGAGTACCGGGGAGTTACGGGGATACGGGGGGAGAAGTATTGGGCCTTATTGGGCCATACGGGAAAGAGAGAGGAGCTGCCTAGGGCAGGCCGCGCGCCCCCCCAAGGCCTAGTCCGAATTGGACTAGGGGGAGGGGCTGCGCCCCCTCCTTCCTTCCCTTCTCCCTTCCCCTTCCTTGTCTCCTACTCATACTACATGGAAGGACTCCTAGTTGGACTAGGAAGGGGGAATCCTACTCCCGGTGGGAGTAGGACTCCCCTAGGGCGCGCCATAGAGAGGGTCAGCCCTCCCCTCCTCCACTCCTTTATATACGGGGGCAGGGGGCACCCCATAGACACACAAGTTGATCTTCGTGATCATTCCTTAGCCGTGTGCGGTGCCCCCCTCCACCATATTCCACCTCGGTCATATCGTTGCGGTGCTTAGGTGAAGCCCTACGTCGGTAGAACATTATCATCGTCACCACGCCTTCGTGCTGACGGAACTCATCCCCGACACCCTGCTGGATCGGAGTCCGGGGATCGTCATCGAGCTGAACGTGTGCTGAACTCGGAGGTGCCGTACGTTCGGTGCTTGGATCGGTCGGATCGTGAAGACGTACGACTACATCAACCGCGTTGTCATAACGCTTCCGCTTACGGTCTACGAGGGTACGTGGACAACACTCTCCCCTCTCGTTGCTATGCATCACCATGATCTTGCGTGTGCGTAGGAAAATTTTGAAATTACTACGTTCCCCAACAGTTTATTGCAATACGGTTATTCATTTATGTAAGAGAATAAATTGTTGTTCTGTTTACATGAATAAAACCTTATATGGTTACACACCCAATGAAAATGGTTCGTTGGATCTCGATCATAGTGATACACATATTCATAATATTGAAACCAAAAGATGCAAAGTTAATAATGATAGTGCAACTTATTTGTGGCACTGCCGTTAGGTCATATTGGTGTAAAGCGCATGAAGAAACTCCATGCTGATGGGCTTTTGGAATCACTTGATTATGAATCACTTGATGCTTGCGAACCATGCCTCATGGGCAAGATGACTAAGACTCCGTTCTCCGGAACAATGGAGCGAGCAACTGACTTATTGGAAATAATACATACTGATGTATGCGATCCGATGAGTGTTGAGGCTCACGGCAGGTATCGTTATTTTCTGACCTTCATAGATGATTTGAGCAGATATGGGTATATCTACTTGATGAAACATAAGTCTGAAACATTTGAAAAGTTCAAAGAATTTCAGAGTGAAGTGGAAAATCATCGTGACAAGAAAATATGGTTTCTACGATCTGATCGCGGAGACGAATATTTGAGTTACGAGTTTGGTCTTGAATTAAAACAATGTGGAATAGTTTCACAAATTCATGCCACCTGGAACACCACAGCATAATGGTGTGTCCGAACATCATAACCGTACTTTATTGGATATAGTGCAATCTATGATGTTTCTTACCGATTTACCACTATAGTTTTGGGGTTATGCATTAGAGACAGCTGCATTCACGATTAAAAAGGGCACCATCTAAATTCATTGAGACGACACCGTATGAACTGTGGTTTGGCAAGAAACCAAAGTTGTCGTTTCTTAAAGTTTGGGGTAGCGATGCTTATATGAAAAAGTTTCATCCTGATAAGCTCAAACCCAAATCGGAGAAATATGTCTTCATAGGATACCCAAAAGAAAATGTTGGGTACACCTTCTATCACAGATTCGAAGGCAAGATATTCGTTGCTGAGAATGGATCCTTTCCAGAAAAGGAGTTTCTCTCGAAAGAAGTGAGTGGGAGGAAAGTAGAAAACTTGATAAGGTAATTGTACCTTATCCCTTATTGGAAAGTAGTTCATCACAGAAATTTGTTCTTGTGACTACTACACCAATTAGTGAGGAAGCTAATGATGATGATCATGTAACTTCAGATCAAGTTACTACCGAATCTCGTAGGTAAACCAGAGTGAGATCCGCACCAGAGTGGTACGATAATCCTGTTCTGGAAGTCATGTTACTAGACCATGACGAACTTGCGAACTATGAGGAAGCTATGATGAGCCCAGATTCCGCGAAATGGTTTGGGGCCATAAAATCTGAGATATGATCCATGTATGAGAACAAAGTATGGACTTTGATGGATTTTCCCGATGATCGGCAAGCCATAGAAAATAAATGGATCTTCAAGAGGAAGACGGACGCTGATAGTAGTGTTACTATCTACAAAGCTAGACTTGTTGAAAAAGGGTTTTTGACAAAGTTCAAGGTGTTGACTACGATGAAATTTTCTCACTCGTAGCGATGCTTAAGTCTGTCCAAATCATGTTAGCAATTGCCGCATTTTTATGAAATCTGGCAAATGGATAAACAAAACTACATTCCTTAATGGATTTAAAGAAGAGTTGTATATGACGCAACCAGAAGGTTTTGTCAATCCAAAAGATGCTACCGAAATATGCAAGCTCCAGCGATCCATCTATGGACTGGTGCAAGCATCTCGGAGTTGGAATATACGCTTTGATAAGTTGATCAAAGCATATAGTTTTATACAGACTTGCGGTGAAGCCTGTATTTACAAGAAAGTGAGTGGGAGCACTACAGCATTTCTGATAAGTATATTGTTGATCGGAAATAATGTAGAATTATTCTGCAAAGCATAAAGGAGTATTTGAAAGGAGTTTTTCGAAGAAGGACCTCGGTGAAGCTGCTTACATATTGAGCATCAAAATCTATAGAGATAGATCAAGACGCTTGATAAGTTTTTTCAATGAGTGCATACCTTGACAAGATTTTGAAGTAGTTCAAAATGGAACAGTCAAAGAAAGAGTTTCTTGCCTGTGTTACAAGGTGTGAAATTGAGTAAGACTCAAAGCCCGACCACGGCAGAAGATAGAAAGAGAATGAAAGTCATTCCCTATGCCTCAGCCATAGGTTCTATAAAGTATGCCATGCTGTGTACCAGATCTATTGCATACCCTACCACTGATTTTGGCAAGGGAGTGCAATAGTGATCTACGAGTAGATCACTGGACAGTGGTCAAAATTATCCTTAGTGTAATAAGGATATGTTTCTCGATCATGGACGTGACAAAAAGGTTCGTCGTAAAGGGTTACGTCGATGCAAGTTTTGACACTAATCCAGATGACTCTAAGTCTCAATCTGGATACATATTGAAAGTGGGAGCAATTAGCTAGAGTAACTCTATGTAGAGCATTGTTGACATAGAAATTTGCAAAATACATGCGGATCTGAATGTGGCAGACCCGTTGACTAAACTTCTCTCACAAGCAAAACATGATCACACCGTAGTACTCTTCGGGTGTTAAATCAAATGGCAATGTGAACTAGATTATTGACTCTAGTAAACCCTTTCGGTGTTGGTCACATGACGATGTGAACTATGGGTGTTAATCACATGGTGATGTGAACTATTGGTGTTAAATCACATGGCAATGTGAACTAGATTATTGACTCTAGTGCAAGTGGGAGACTGAAGGAAATATGCCCTAGAGGCAATAATAAAGTTATTATTTATTTCCTTATTTCATGATAAATGTTTATTATTCATGCTAGAATTGTATTAACCGGAAACATAATACATGTGTGAATACATAGACAAATAGAGTGTCACTAGTATGCCTCTACTTGACTAGCTTGTTGATCAAAGATAGTTGAGTTTCCTAACCATAGACATGAGTTGTCATTTGATTAACGGGATCACATCATTAGGAGAATGATGTGATTGACATGACCCATTCTGTTAGCTTAGCACCCGATCGTTTAGTATGTTGCTATTGCTTTCTTCATGACTTATACATGTTCCTATGACTATGAGATTATGCAACTTCCGTTTACCGGAGGAACACTCTGTGTGCTACCAAACGTCACAACGTAACTGGGTGATTATAAAGGTGCTCTACAGGTGTCTCCGAAGGTACTTGTTGGGTTGGCGTATTTCAAGATTAGGATTTGTCACTCCGAATGTCGGAGAGGTATCTCTGGGCCCTCTCAGTAATGCACATCACTTAAGCCTTGCAAGCATTGCAACTAATGAGTTAGTTGCGGGATGATGTATTACAGAACGAGTAAAGAGACTTGCCGGTAACGAGATTGAAATAGGAATTGAGATACCGACGATCGAATCTTGGGCAAGTAACATACCGATGACAAAGGGAACAACGTATGTTGTTATGCGGTCTGACCAATAAAGATCTTCGTAGAATATGTAGGAGCCAATATGAGCATCCAGGTTCCGCTATTGGTTATTGACCGGAGACGTGTCTCGATCATGTCTACATTGTTCTCGAACCCGTAGGGTCCGCACGCTTAACGTTACGGTGACAATTTCAATATGAGTTTATATATTTTGATGTACCGAAGTTTGTTCGGAGTCCCGGATATGATCACGGATGTGACAAGGAGTCTCGAAATGGTCGAGACATAAAGATTGATATATTGGAAGCCTATATTTGGATATCAGAATTGTTCCGGGTGAAATCGGGATTTTACCGGAGTACCGGGAGGTTACCGGAACCCCCCCGGGAGATAAATGGGCCTTAGTGGGCTTTAGTGGAAGAGAGGAGAGGTGGCCAGGACTGGGCCGCGCGCCCCTCCCCCTAGTCCGAATAGGACAAGGAGAGGGGGCGGCGCCCCCTTCCTTCTCTCTCTCCTCTTTCCCCCTCCCGAATCCTATTCCAACTAGGAAAGGGGGGGAATCCTACTCCCCGTGGGAGTAGGACTCCTCCTGGCGCGCCCTCGTCCTGGCCGGCCGCACCCCCCTTGCTCCTTTATATACGGGGGTAGGGGGGCACCTCTAGACACACAAGTTGATCTTCGTGATCGTTCCTTAGCCGTGTGCGGTGCCCCCCTCCACCATATTCCACCTCGGTCATATCGTTGCGGTGCTTAGGTGAAGCCCTGCGTCAGTAGAACATCATCATCGTCACCACGCTGTTGTGCTGACGGAACTCATCCCCGATACCCTGCTGGATCGGAGTCCGGGGATCGTCATCGAGCTGAACGTGTGCTGAACTCGGAGGTGTCGTACGTTCGGTGCTTGGATCGGTCGGATCGTGAAGACGTACGACTACATCAACCATGTTGTCATAACGCTTCCGCTTTCGGTCTACGAGGGTACGTGGACAACACTCTCGCCTCTCGTTGCTATGCATCACCATGATCTTGCGTGTGCGTAGGAATTTTTTTGAAATTAATACGTTCCCCAACAGTCGCGTCGGGCGGCCAGGTGTGGCTATGCAGAGGGCGCGAGGGGGCTTTGAGCTGCGCGGATCTCTTGGGGGCGCGGCTCGGAGGCCCAGGGCGGCGCAGTGAGGTGGAGTCGTGGTGGTGGCTGATCTACCGGCTCCAGTGGGCGCGTGTGACAGCAGTCAGGAACTGTGGCAAGGATGCCGGGGCAGCGGCCCCGGAACGATGCTGCATCGGCATGGGCTGCTGCGGCGGTTGGGGACGGTGGATTCGGGGCAATGCCCGCGGATCTGGCCCCGGCAAACGCGTCGTCTCTTTGTCGCATGAGGTGCTGCAGTGGGTCATCGCGTGAGGGCTTTGGCGGCTGACGACGGGAGGTTCTCTTCACATCAGGCTTGGCTCGAGTGGTCTGGTTATACATGGGTGCCCAGATCTGCAGGCTCATTGTTCGGTGATGAGGGACTTGGGCGAAAGCTTTTGATGACATTGGCACCTATGGGTGTCGTGACCTTCTTGGAGGCGCCATCGTAGAGTTCTTCCTCTCCTTTCATGTGCCTGGGCTCTCCGGGTGAGAACCTAAACTTCAGTATTCTGGAGTGGGCGGCGGCGGCGTTTTACATCGTAACCTTCTTGGAGGCGTCGCTTTGGAGAGTCAGCCTTTGGATGTTGTGTGGGCTCTTCCGTTTTCATGGGCGGTGTATGCCGGGGCGGCGGCTCCGGGATCTTCAGTTGAGAGCCGAGGCGGCGGCCTCGGGCAGCGGTGCGGCGGTGGCCCCAGGAGGTAAGGCTGTTTGTCGACATGGCTTGAGTGAGGACTTTGAGCTGCGTGGGTGGCAAGGTTGTCGGCTCGGTCGACGCGTCCCAGCGGGAGCGGTTGGATGGCATGTCGAGGCGGCAGTCCCGGATGTGGTGCGGCGTTCGTGGTCTGCGTGCGGTTGTCCTGAGCAGTGCGGGCTGCGGACAGCTGTATCGTGCGGCGTTGCTGCTCGAGGGTGAGTGGTGACATGTCAGGGCGGCGGCCCCGGATGTGATGCAACTTTCGTGGTCTGCGTGCAGTTGTCCTGAGCAGTGTGGGCTGCGGGCTGATGTATCGTGCGGCTTTGCTGCTCGAGGGTGAGCGGTGGCATGTCGGGGCGGCGGCCCCGGAAGGCGGTGTCGGTTGAGTGCGCAGGGCGCAACGGAGTAGTGGATGTCGAGGCAGCGGCCTCGGGAGATTTGCAGCTTCGAGGGCATGGACCTTGTGTCGCGTGGGCGACATGGTTGTCATCGATGTTGTTCGTGGGTGGGCTTTGCCTAGTGTGTGTTAGCCTTTGGGGTGGGCTTGGCCCTTGTTGTTCCGGTTTTCGCCCGGTTTTCTGTAATTAACTGGGCAATTCTCTTCTGCTTAATTAATAGATGAGGCAATCTTTGCCTCCGTTTCGAAAAAAAAAAGTATTTTGTTTTTTGTCCAGACCTCCATGAATATTTTTTCGTCACGAGATTTTCTAGGACACGTCTAGCGAGCTGTCCACTACTCCGTAGCGCTCCGTGGCGGCCCTCCCAGTCCACCCTTGATCCCCCCATTAATTCCCGTGTCTAGCCATCAAGCCCACTGGCTTCCTTCCCACCCGCCTCCTGTGTTTCTCCTCACCGTCTCCTTCCTTCTCCTCGCCTAACCCACGTCCCATCTTCTTCTCCCCCAAGCAAGAAGGGACAATACACCCTTTTCTCCAAGCTTCTTGAAGGAAATATGCCCTAGAGGCAATAATAAAGTTATTATTTATTTACTCATATCATGATAAATGTTTATTATTCATGCTAGAATTGTATTAACCGGAAACATGATACATGTGTGAATACATAGACAAACATATAGTCACTAGTATGCCTCTACTTGACTAGCTCATTGATCAAAGATGGTTATGTTTCCTAACCATAGACATGTGTTGTCATTTGATTAGTGGGATCACATCATTAGAAGAATGATGTGATTGACATGACCCATTCCATTAGCCTAGCACTTGATCGTTTAGTATACTGCTATTGCTTTCTTCATGACTTATACATGTTCCTGTAACTATGAGAATTATGCAACTCCCATTTACCGGAGGAACACTTTGGGTACTACCAAACATCACAACGTAACTGGGTGATTATAAAGGAGTACTATAGGTGTCTCCGAAGGTACATGTTGAGTTGGCGTATTTCGAGATTAGGTTTTGTCACTCCGATCGTCGGAGACGTATCTCTGGGCCCTCTCGGTAATGCACATCATTATAAGCCTTGCAAGCAATGTGACTAATGAGTTGGTTACGGGATGATGCATTACAGAATGAGTAAAGAGACTTGCCGGTAACGAGATTGAACTAGGTATTGGATACCTACGATCGAATCTCGGGCAAGTAACATACCAATGACAAAGGGGTTTTACCCTACATCAGGAACAACGTATGTTGTTATGCGGTTTGACCGATAAAGATCTTCGTAGAATATGTAGGAACCAATATGGGCATCCAGGTTCCGCTATTGGTTATTGACCGAGAATAGTTCTAGGTCATGTCTACATAGTTCTCGAACCCATAGGGTCCGCACGCTTAACGTTACGATGACAGTTTTATTATGAGTTTATAAGTTTTGATGTACCAAAGTTTGTTCGGAGTCCCAGATGTGATCACGGACATGACGAGGAGTCTTGAAGTGGTCGAGACATAAAGATCAATATATTGGAAGCCTATATTTGGACATCGGAATCGTTCCGGGTGAAATCGGCATTTTACCGGAGTACCGGGAGGTTACCGGAACCCCTCGGGGGGTTATTGGGCCTACATGGGCCTCGAGGGAGAAAAGGGAAGGAGGCAGGAGGGGGCCGCGCGCCCCTCCCCTTCCTAGTCCGAATAGGACAAGGGAAGGGGGGCGGCGCCCCCCCTTTCCTTCCCCTCTTCCTCCTCTTTCCCCCCTTCTCCTATTCCAACTAGGAAAGAAGGGAGTCCTACTCCCGGTGGGAGTAGGACTCCCCCCTTGGCGCGCCCTCCTCGGCCGGCCGCCTCCTCCCCCCTGGCTCCTTTATATACGGGGGAGGGGGGGCACCCCATAGACACACAAGTTGATCTACGGATCGTTCCTTAGCCGTGTGCGGTGCCCCCCTCCACCATATTCCACCTCGGTCGTATCGTCGCGGAGTTTAGGCGAAGCCCTGCACCGGTAGAACATCATCACCGTCACCACGCCATCGTGCTGACGGAACTCATCTCCGGAGCTTTGCTGGATCGGAGCCCGGAGATCGTCATCGAGCTGAACGTGTGCTGAACTCGGAGGTGCCGTACGTTCGGTGCTTGGATCGGTCGGATCGTGAAGACGTACGACTACATCAACCGCGTTGTCATAACGCTTCCGCTTACGGTCTACGAGGGTACGTGGACGAACACTCTCCCCTCTCGTTGCTATGCCATCACCATGATCTTGCGTGTGCGTAGGAATTTTTTTGAAATTACTACGTTCGCCAACAGTGGCATCCGAGCCTAGGTTTTATGCGTTGATGTTATATGCACGAGTAGAACACAAGTGAGTTGTGGGAGATACAAGTCATACTGCTTACCAGCATGTCATACTTTGGTTCGGCGGTATTGTGAGATGAAGCGGCCCGGACCGACATTACGCGTATGCTTACGTGAGACTGGTTTCACCGTTACGAGCACTTGTGCTTAAAGGTGGCTGGCGGGTGTCTGTCTCTCTCACTTTAGCTGAATTGAGTGTCGCTACGCCCGGTCCTTGCGAAGGTTAAAACAGCACTAACTTGACGAACTATCATTGTGGTTTTGATGCGTAGGTAAGAACGGTTCTTGCTAAGCCCGTAGCAGCCACGTAAAATTTGCAACAACAAAGTAGAGGACGTCTAACTTGTTTTTGCAGGGCATGTTATGATGTGATATGGTCAAGACGTGATGCTATATTTTATTGTATGAGATGATCATGTTTTGTAACCGAAGTTATCGGCAACTGGCAGGAGCCATATGGTTGTCGCTTTATTGTATGAAATGCAAACGCCCTGTAATTGCTTTACTTTATCACTAATCGGTAGCGATAGTCGTACAAGCAATAGATGGCGTGACGACAACGATGCTACGATGGAGATCAAGGTGTCGCGCCGGTGACGATGGTGATCACGACGGTGCTTCGAAGATGGAGATCACAAGCACAAGATGATGATGACCATATCATATCACTTATATTGATTGCATGTGATGTTTATCCTTTATGCATCTTATCTTGCTTTGTTTGACGGTAGCATTTTAAGATGATCTCTCACTAATAATCAAGAAGTGTTCTCCCTGAGTATGCACCATTGCGAAAGTTCTTCGTGCTGAGACACCACGTGATGATCTGGTGTGATAGGCTCTACGTTCAAATACAACGGGTGCAAAACGGTTGCACACGCGAAATACTCAGGTCATACTTGACGAGCCTAGCATATACAGATATGGCCTCGGAACACGGAGACCAAAAGGTCGAGCGTGAATCATATAGTAGATATGATCAACATAGTGATGTTCACCATTGAAACTACTCCATCTCACATGATGATCGGACATGGTTTAGTTGATTTGGATCACGTGATCACTTAGATGACTAGAGAAATGTCTGTCTAAGTGGGAGTTCTTAAGTAATATGATTAATTGAACTTAAATTTATCATGAACTTAGTACCTGATAGTATTTTGCTTGTCTATGTTTGTTTGTAGATAGATGGCTCGTGTTGTTGTTCCGTTGATTTTTAATGCGTTCCTTGAGAAAGCAAAGTTGAAAGATGATGGTAGCAATTACACGGACTGGGTCCGTAACCTGAGGATTATCCTCATTGCTGCACAGAAAAGTTACATCCTGGAAGCACCGCTGGGTGCCAGGCCTGCTGCTGATGCAAGTGACGACGTTAAGAACGTCTGGCAGAGCAAAGCTGATGACTACTCGATAGTTCAGTGTGCCATGCTTTACGGCTTAGAACCGGGTCTTCAACGACATTTTGAACGTCATGGAGCATATGAGATGTTCCAGGAGTTGAAGTTAATATTTCAAGCAAATGCCCGGATTGAGAGATATGAAGTCTCCAATAAGTTCTATAGCTGCAAGATGGAGGAGAATAGTTCTGTCAGTGAACACATACTCAAAATGTCTGGGTATAATAATCACTTGATTCAACTAGGAGTTAATCTTCCTGATGATAGTGTCATTGACAGAATTCTTCAATCACTGCCACCAAGCTACAAGAGCTTCGTGATGAACTATAATATGCAAGGGATGAACAAGACTATTCCCGAGCTCTTCACAATGCTAAAAGCTGCGGAGGTAGAAATCAAGAAGGAGCATCAAGTGTTGATGGTTAACAAGACCACCAGTTTCAAGAAAAAGGGCAAAGGGAAGAAGAAGGGGAACTTCAAAAAGAACGGCAAGCAAGTTGCTGCTCAAGAGAAGAAACCCAAGTCTGGACCTAAGCCTGAAACTGAGTGCTTCTACTGCAAGCAGACTGGACACTGGAAGCGGAACTGCCTCAAGTATTTGGCGGATAAGAAGGATGGCAAAGTGAACAAAGGTATATGTGATATACATGTTATTGATGTGTACCTAACTAGAGCTCGTAGTAGCACCTGGGTATTTGATACTGGTTCTGTTGCTAATATTTGCAACTCGAAACAGGGACTACAGATTAAGCGAAGATTGGCTAAGGACGAGGTGACGATGCGCGTGGGAAATGGTTCCAAAGTCGATGTGATCGCGGTCGGCACGCTACCTCTACATCTACCATCGGGATTAGTTTTAGACCTAAATAATTGTTATTTGGTGCCAGCGTTGAGCATGAACATTATATCTAGATCTTGTTTGATGCGAGACGGTTATTCATTTAAATCAGAGAATAATGGTTGTTCTATTTATATGAGTAATATCTTTTATGGTCATGCACCTTTGAAGAATGGTCTACTTTTATTGAATCTCGATAGTAGTGATACACATATTCATAGTGTTGAAACCAAAAGATAAAGAGTTGATAACGATAGTGCAACTTATTTGTGGCACTGCCGTTTAGGTCATATCGGTGTAAAGCGCATGAAGAAACTCCATACTGATGGGCTTTTGGAATCACTTGATTATGAATCACTTGGTACTTGCGAACCATGCCTTATGGGCAAGATGACTAAAACGCCGTTCTCCGGAACTATGGAGCGGGCAACTGATTTGTTGGAAATCAAACATACTGATGTTTGTGGTCCAATGAATGTTGAGGCTCACGGCGGGTATCGTTATTTTCTCACCTTCACAGATGACTTAAGCAGATATGGGTATATCTACTTAATGAAACACAAGTCTGAAACATTTGAAAAGTTCAAAGAATTTCAGAGTGAAGTGGAAAATCATCATAACAAGAAAATAAAGTTTCTACGATCTGATCGTGGAGGAGAATATTTGAGTTACGAGTTTGGTCTACACTTGAAACAATGCGGAATAGTTTCGCAACTCACGCCACCCGGAACACCATAATGAAATGGTGTGTCTGAACGTCGTAATCGTACTTTACTAAATATGGTGCGATCTATGATGTCTCTTACTGATATACCGCTATCGTTTTGGGGTTATGCTTTAGAGACGGCCGCATTCACGTTAAATAGGGCACCATCAAAATCCGTTAAGACGACGCCTTATGAACTGTGGTTTGGCAAGAAACCAAAGTTGTCATTTCTTAAAGTTTGGGGCTGCGATGCTTATGTAAAGAAACTTCAACCAGATAAGCTCGAACCCAAATCGGAGAAATGTGTCTTCATAGGATACCCAAAAGAAACTATTGGGTACACCTTCTATCACAGATCTGAGGGCAAGATTTTCGTTGCTAAAATCGGATCCTTTCTAGAGAAGGAGTTTCTCTCGAAAGAAGTGAGTGGGAGGAAAGTAGAACTTGATGAGATAACTGTATCTACTCCCTTATTGGAAAGTAGTTCATCACAAGAACCGGTTCCTGTGACAACTACATCAATTAGTGAGGAAGCTAATGATATTGATCATGAAACTTCAGATCAAGTTTCTACTGAACCTCTTAGGTCTACCACAGTAAGATCCGCACGAGAGTGGTACGGTAATCCTATTCTGGAAGTCATGTTACTTGACACCTACGAACTATGAGGAAGTGATGATGAGCCCAGATTCCGCAAAATGGCTAGAGGCCATGAAATCTGAGATGGGATCCATGTACGAAAACAAAGTATGGACTTTGGTTGACTTGCCCGATGATCGGCAAGCCATTGAGAATAAATGGATCTTTAAGAAGAAGACAGACACTGATGGTAATGTAACTGTTTATAAAGCTCGACTTGTTGCGAAAGGTTTTCGACAAGTTCAAGGGGTTGACTACGATGAGACTTTCTCACTCGTAGCGATGCTTAAGTCTGTCCGAATCATGTTAGCTATTGCTGCATTTCATGATTATGAAATTTGGCAAATGGATGTCAAAACTGCATTCTTGAATGGATTTCTAGAAGAAGAGTTGTATATGATGCAACCAGAAGGTTTTGTAGATCCAAAAGGTGCTAACAAAGTGTGCAAGCTCCAGCGATCCATTTATGGACTGGTGCAAGCATCTCGGAGTTGGAATAAACGTTTTGATAGTGTGATCAAAGCATATGGTTTTATACAGACTTTTGGACAAGCCTGTATTTACAAGAAAGTGAGTGGGAGCTCTGTAGCATTTCTGATATTATGTGTAGATGACATATTATTAATTGGAAATGATATAGAATTTCTAGATAGCATAAAGGGATACTTGAATAAAAGTTTTTCAATGAAAGACCTCGGTGAAGCTGCTTACATATTGGGCATCAAGATCTATAGAGATAGATCAAGACGCTTGATAGGACTTTCACAAAGCACATACCTTGATAAAATTTTGAAAAAGTTCAAAATGGATCAGGCAAAGAAAGGGTTCTTGCCCGTGCTTCAAGGTGTGAAGTTGAGTCAAACTCAATGCCTGACCACAGCAGAAGATAGAGAGAAAATGAAAGATGTTCCCTATGCTTCAGCCATAGGCTCTATCATGTATGCAATGCTGTGTACCAGACCTGACGTGTGCTTAGCAATAAGCTTGGCAGGAAGGTACCAAAGTAATCCAGGAGTGGATCACTGGACAGCGGTCAAGAACATCCTGAAATACCTCAAAAGGACTAAGGATATGTTTCTCGTATATGGAGGTGACAAAGAGCTAGTCGTAAATGGTTACGTCGATGCAAGTTTTGACACTGATCCGGACGATTCTAAATCGCAAACCGGATACGTGTTTCTATTAAACGGTGGAGCTGTAAGTTGGTGCAGTTCTAAACAAAGCGTCGTGGCGGGATCTACATGTGAAGCAGAGTACATAGCTGCTTCTGAAGCAGCAAATGAAGGAGTCTGGATGAAGGAGTTCATTTCCGATCTAGGTGTCATACCTAGTGCATCGGGACCAATGAAGATCTTCTGTGACAATACTGGTGCAATTGCCTTGGCAAAGGAATCCAGATTTCACAAGAGGACCAAGCACATCAAGAGACGCTTCAATTCCATTCGGGACCAAGTCCAAGTAGGAGACATAGAGATTTGCAAGATACATACGGATCTGAATGTTGCAGACCCGTTGACTAAGCCTCTCTCACGAGCAAAACATGATCAGCACCAAGACTCCATGGGTGTTAGAATCATTACTATGTAATCTAGATTATTGACTCTAGTGCAAGTGGGAGACTGAAGGAAAATGCCCTAGAGGCAATAATAAAGTTATTATTTATTTCCTCATATCACGATAAATGTTTATTATTCATGCTAGAATTGTATTAACCGGAAACATGATACATGTGTGAATACATAGACAAACATATAGTCACTAGTATGCCTCTACTTGACTAGCTCATTGATCAAAGATGGTTATGTTTCCTAACCATAGACATGTGTTGTCATTTGATTAGTGGGATCACATCATTAGAAGAATGATGTGATTGACATGACCCATTCCATTAGCCTAGCACTTGATCGTTTAGTATACTGCTATTGCTTTCTTTATGACTTATACATGTTCCTGTAACTATGAATTATGCAACTCCCGTTTACCGGAGGAACACTTTGGGTACTACCAAACGTCACAACGTAACTGGGTGATTATAAAGGAGTACTACAGGTGTCTCCGAAGGTACATGTTGAGTTGGCGTATTTCGAGATTAGGTTTTGTCACTCCGATCGTCGGAGAGGTATCTCTGGGCCCTCTCGGTAATGCACATCATTATATGCCTTGCAAGCAATGTGACCAATGAGTTGGTTACGGGATGATGCATTACAGAACGAGTAAAGAGACTTGTGTTAGGGAACGTAGTAATTTCAAAAAAATTCCTACGCACACGCAAGATCATGGTGATGGCATAGCAACGAGAGGGGAGAGTGTAAGTCCACGTACCCTCATAGACCGTAAGTGGAAGCGTTATCACAACGCGGTTGATGTAGTCTTACATCTTCACGATCCGACCGATCCAAGCACCGAATGTACGGAGCCTCCGAGTTCAGCACACGTTCAGCTCGATGACGATCTCCGGTCTCCGATCCAGCCGAGCTCCGGAGATGAGTTCCGTCAGCACGACGGCGTGGTGACGATGATGATGTTCTACCAGCGCAGGGCTTCGCCTAAACTCCGCGACGATATGACCGAGGTGGAATATGGTGGAAGGGGGCACCGCACACGGCTAAGGATCGATCCGTAGATCAACTTGTGTGTCTATGGGGTGCCCCCCGCCCCGTATATAAAGGAGCCAGGGGGGAGGAGGCCGCCGGCCTAAGGGGGCGCGCCAAGGGGGGAGTCCTACTCCCACCGGGAGTAGGACTCCCCTTTTCCAAGTTGGAGTAGGAGAGAAGGGGAAAGAGGGGAAGGAGGGGAAGGAAAGGGGGGGCGCCGCCCCCCTTCCCTTGTCCTATTCGGACTAGGAGGGGGAGGGGCGCGCGGCCCCCTCCTGGCTCCTTCCTCTTCTCCCTCTTGGCCCATGTAGGCCCATTAACCCCCCGGGGGGTTCCGGTAACCTCCCGGTACTCCGGTAAAATGCCGATTTCACCCGGAACCATTCTGATGTCCAAACACAGGCTTCCAATATATCAATCTTTATGTCTCGACCATTCCGAGACTCCTCGTCATGTCCGTGATCACATCCGGGACTCCGAACAAACTTCGGTACATCAAAACTTATAAACTCATAATAAAACTGTCATCGAAAGGTTAAGCGTGCGGACCCTACGGGTTCAAGAACTATGTAGACATGACCTAAAACCATTCTCGGTAAATAACCAATAGCGGGACCTGGATGCCCATATTGGTTCCTACATATTCTACGAAGATCTTTATCGGTCAAACCGCATAACAACATACGTTGTTCCCTTTGTCATCAGTATGTTACTTGCCCGAGATTTGATCGTCGGTATCCAATACCTAGTTCAATCTCGTTACTGGCAAGTCTCTTTACTCGTTCCATAATACCTCATCTCATAACTAACTCATTAGTTACATGCTTGCAAGGCTTAGGTGATGAGTATTACTGAGAGGGCCCAGAGATACCTCTCCGACAATTGGAGTGACAAATCCTAATCTCGAATTATGCCAACTCAACATGTACCTTCGGAAACACCTGTAGAGCACCTTTATTATCACCCAGTTACGTTGTGACGTTTGGTAGCACACAAAGTGTTCTTCCGGTAAACGGGAGTTGCACAATCTCATAGTTGTAGGAACTTTGTATAAGTCATGAAGAAAGCAATAGCAGTATACTAAACGATCAAGTGCTAGGCTAACAGAATGGGTCATGTCAATCACATCATTCTCCTAATGATGTGATCCCATTAATCGAATGACAACACATGTCTATGGTCAGGAAACATAACCATCTTTGATTAATGAGCTAGTCAAGTAGAGGCATACTAGTGACTATGTGTTTGTCTATGTATTCACACATGTATCATGTTTCCGGTTAATACAATTCTAGCATGAATAATAAACATTTATCATGATATGAGGAAATAAATAATAACTTTATTATTGCCTCTAGGGCATATTTCCTTCAGTCTCCCACTTGCACTAGAGTCAATAATCTAGATTACATAGTAATGATTCTAACACCCATGGAGTCTTGGTGCTGATCATGTTTTGCTCGTGAGAGAGGCTTAGTCAACGGGTCTGCAACATTCAGATCCGTATGTATCTTGAAAATCTCTATGTCTCCCACTTGGACTTGGTCCCGAATGGAATTGAAGCGTCTCTTGATGTGCTTGGTCCTCTTGTGAAATCTGGATTCCTTTGCCAAAGCAATTGCACCAGTATTGTCACAGAAGATCTTCATTGGTCCCGATGTACTAGGTATGACACCTAGATCGGAAATGAACTCCTTCATCCAGACTCCTTCATTTGCTGCTTCAGAAGCAGCTATGTACTCTGCTTCACATGTAGATCCCGCCACGACGCTTTGTTTAGAACTGCACCAACTTACAGCTCCACCATTTAATATAAACACGTATCCGGTTTGCGATTTAGAATCGTTCGGATCAGTGTCAAAGCTTGCATCGACGTAACCATTTACGACTAGCTCTTTGTCACCTCCATATACGAGAAACATATCCTTAGTCCTTTTCAGGTATTTCAGGATGTTCTTGACCGATGTCCAGTGATCCACTCCTGGATTACTTTGGTACCTTCCTACCAAGCTTATTGCTAAGCATACGTCAGGTCTGGTACACAGCATTGCATACATGATAGAGCCTATGGCTGAAGCATAGGGAACATTTTTCATTTTCTCTCTATCTTCTGCTGTGGTCGGGTATTGAGTTTGACTCAACTTCACACCTTGTAGCACAGGCAAGAATCCTTTCTTTGCCTGATCCATTTTGAACTTTTTCAAAATTTTGTCAAGGTATGTGCTTTGTGAAAGTCCTATTAAGCGTCTTGATCTATCTCTATAGATTTTGATGCCCAATATGTAAGCAACTTCACCGAGGTCTTTCATTGAAAAACTTTTATTCAAGTATCCCTTTATGCTATCCAGAAATTCTATATCATTTCCAATTAATAATATGTCATCAACATATAAAACTAGAAATGCTACAGAGCTCCCACTCACTTTCTTGTAAATACAAGCTTCTCCAAAAGTCTGTATAAAACCATATGCTTTGATCACACTATCAAAGCGTTTATTCCAACTCCGAGATGCTTGCACCAGTCCATAAATGGAACGCTGGAGCTTGCACACTTTGTCAGCACCTTTTGGATTAACAAAACCTTCCGGCTGCATCATATACAACTCTTCTTCTAGAAATCCATTCAAGAATGCAGTCTTCACATCCATTTGCCAAATTTCATAATCATGAAATGCAGCAATAGCCAACATGATTCGGACAGACTTAAGCATCGCTACGGGTGAGAAAGTCTCATCGTAGTCAACCCCTTGAACTTGTCGAAAACCTTTCGCAACAAGTCGAGCTTTATAGATAGTAACATTACCATCAGCGTCAGTCTTCTTCTTAAAGATCCATTTATTCTCAATGGCTTGCCGATCATCGGGCAAGTCAACCAAAGTCCATACTTTGTTTTCATACATGGATCCAATCTCAGATTTCATGGCCTCTAGCCATTTTGCGGAATCTAGGCTCATCATCGCTTCCTCATAGTTCGTAGGTTCATCATGGTCAAGTAACATGACTTCCAGAATAGGATTACCGTACCACTCTGGTGCGGATCTTACTCTGGTAGACCTACGAGGTTCAGCAGAAACTTGATCTGAAGTTTCATGATCAATATCATTAGCTTCCTCACTAATTGGTGTAGTTGTCACGGGAACCGGTTCTCATGATGAACTACCTTCCAATAAGGGAGTAGATACAATTATCTCATCAAGTTCTAATTTCCTCCCACTCACTTCTTTCGAGAGAAATTCCTTCTCTAGAAAGGATCCATTCTTAGCAACGAATGTCTTGCCTTCGGATCTGTGATAGAAGGTGTACCCAACAGTCTCTTTTGGGTATCCTATGAAGACACATTTCTCCGATTTGGGTTCGAGCTTATCTGGTTGAAGTTTCTTCACATAAGCATCGCAACCCCAAACTTTAAGAAACGACAACTCTGGTTTCTTGCCAAACCACAGTTCATAAGGCGTCGTCTCAACGGATTTTGATGGTGCCCTATTTAACGTGAATGCGGCCGTCTCTAAAGCATAACCCCAAAACGATAGCGGTAAATCGGTAAGAGACATCATAGATCGCACCATATTAAGTAAAGTACGATTACAACGTTCGGACACACCATTTCGTTGTGGTGTTCCAGGTGGCGTGAGTTGCGAAACTATTCCGCATTGTTTCAAATGTAAACCAAACTCGTAACTCAAATATTCTCCTCCACGATCAGATCGTATAAACTTTATTTTCTTGTTACGATGATTTTCTACTTCACTCTGAAATTCTTTGAACTTTTCAAATGTTTCAGACTTGTGCTTCATTAAGTAGATATACCAATATCTGCTCAAATCATCTGTGAAGGTGAGAAAATAACGATATCCGCCACGAGCCTCAACATTCATCGGACCACATACATCTGTATGTATGATTTCCAACAAATCTGTTGCTCTCTCCATAGTTCCGGAGAACGGTGTTGTAGTCATCTTGCCCATGAGGCACGGTTCGCAAGTACCAAGTGATTCATAATCAAGTGATTCCAGAAGTCCATCAGTATGGAGTTTCTTCATGCGTTTTACACCGATATGACCTAAACGGCAGTGCCACAAATAAGTTGCACTATCATTATCAACTCTGCATCTTTTGGCTTCAACATTATGAATATGTGTATCACTACTATCGAGATTCAATAAAAATAGACCACTCTTCAAGGGTGCATGACCATAAAAGATATTACTCATATAAATAGAACAACCATTATTCTCTGATTTAAATGAATAACCGTCTCGCATCAAACAAGATCCAGATATAATGTTCATGCTCAACGCTGGCACCAAATAACAATTATTCAGGTCTAAAACTAACCCCGAAGGTAGATCTAGAGGTAGCGTGCCGACCGCGATCACATCGACTTTGGAACCGTTTCCCACGCGCATCGTCACCTCGTCCTTGGCCAGTGCTCGCTTATTCCGTAGTCCCTATTTCGAGTTGCAAATATTAGCAACAGAACCAGTATCAAATACCCAGGTGCTACTACGAGCTCTAGTTAGGTACACATCAATAACATGTATATCACATATATCTTTGTTCACTTTGCCATCCTTCTTATCCGCCAAATACTTGGGGCAGTTCCACTTCCAGTGTCCAGTCTGCTTGCAGTAGAAGCACTCAGTTCCAGGCTTAGGACCAGACTTGGGTTTCTTCTCTTGAGCAGCAACTTGTTTGCCGTTCTTCTTGAAGTTCCCCTTCTTATTCCCTTTGCCCTTCTTCTTGAAACTAGTGGTCTTGTTGACCATCAACACTTGATGCTCCTTTTTGATTTCTACCTCCGCGGCTTTCAGCATCGCGAAGAGCTCGGGAATAGTCTTGTTCATCCCTTGCATGTTATAGTTCATCACGAAGCTCTTGTAGCTTGGTGGCAGTGATTGGAGAATTCTGTCAATGACACTATCATCAGGAAGATTAACTCCCAGTTGAATCAAGTGATTATTATACGCAGAAATTCTGAGTATGTGTTCACTGACAGAACTATTCTCCTCCATCTTGCAGCTATAAAACTTATTGGAGACTTCATATCTCTCAATCCAGGCATTTGCTTGAAATATTAACTTCAACTCCTGGAACATCTCATATGCTCCATGACGTTCAAAACGTCGTTGAAGACCCGGTTCTAAGCCGTAAAGCATGGCACACTGAACTATAGAGTAGTCATCAGCTTTGCTCTGCCAGACGTTCTTAACGTCGTCAGTTGCATCAGCAGTAGGCCTGGCACCCAGCAGTGCTTCTAGGACGTAACTCTTCTGTGCAGCAATGAGGATAATCCTCAGGTTATGGACCCAGTCCGTGTAATTGCTACCATCATCTTTCAACTTTGCTTTCTCAAGGAACGCATTAAAATTCAACGGAACAACAGCACGAGCCATCTATCTACAAACAAACATAGACAAGCAAGATACTATCAGGTACTAAGTTCATGATAAATTTAAGTTCAATTAATCATATTACTTAAGAACTCCCACTTAGACAGACATCTCTCTAGTCATCTAAGTGATCACGTGATCCAAATCAACTAAACCATAACCGATCATCACGTGAGATGGAGTAGTTTTTAATGGTGAACATCATTATGTTGATCATATCTACTATATGATTCACGCTCGACCTTTCGGTCTCCGTGTTCCGAGGCCATATCTGCATATGCTAGGCTCGTCAAGTTTAACCTGAGTATTCTGCATGTGCAAAACTGGCTTGCACCCGTTGTAGATGGACGTAGAGCTTATCACACCCGATCATCACGTGGTGTCTCGGCACGACGAACTTTGGCAACGGTGCATACTCAGGGAGAACACTACTTGATAATTTTAGTGAGAGATCATCTTAAAATGCTACCGTCAATCAAAGCAAGATAAGATGCATAAAGGATAAACATCACATGCAATCAATATAAGTCATATGATATGGCCATCATCATCTTGTGCTTGTGATCTCCATCTCCGAAGCACCATCGTGATCACCATCGTCACCGGCGCGACACCTTGATCTCCATCGTAGCATCGTTGTCGTTCACGCCATCTATTGCTTCTACGACTATCGCTACCGCTTAGTGATAAAGTAAAGCAATTACAGGGCGTTTGCATTTCATACAATAAAGCGACAACCATATGGCTCCTGCCAGTTGCCGATAACTTCGGTTACAAAACATGATCATCTCATACAATAAAATATAGCATCACGTCTTGACCATATCACATCACAACATGCCCTGCAAAAACAAGTTAGACGTCCTCTACTTTGTTGTTGCAAATTTTACGTGGCTGCTACGGGCTTAGCAAGAACCGTTCTTACCTACGCATCAAAAACCACAACGATAGTTCGTCAAGTTGGTGCTGTTTTAACCTTCGCAAGGACCGGGCGTAGCCACACTCGATTAAGCTAAAGTGAGAGAGACAGACACCCGCCAGTCACCTTTAAGCACGAGTGCTCGTAACGGTGAAACCAGTCTCGCGTAAGCGTACGTGTAATGTCGGTCCGGGCCGCTTCATCTCACAATACCGCCGAACCAAAGTATGACATGCTGGTAAGCAGTATGACTTGTATCGCCCACAACTCACTTGTGTTCTACTCGTGCATATAACATCAACGCATAAAACCTAGGCTCGGATGCCACTGTTAGGGAACGTAGTAATTTCAAAAAATTTCCTACGCACATGCAAGATCATGGTGATGGCATAGCAACGAGAGGGGAGAGTGTAAGTCCACGTACCCTCGTAGATCGTAAGCGGAAGCGTTATCACAACGCGGTTGATGTAGTCTTACGTCTTCACGATCCGATCGATCCAAGCACCAAACGTACGGAGCCTCCGAGTTCAGCACACGTTCAGCTCGATGACGATCTCCGGTCTCCGATCCAGCCGAGCTCCGGAGATGAGTTCCGTCAGCACGACGGCGTGGTGATGATGATGATGTTTTACCGGCGCAGGGCTTCACCTAAACTCCGCGACGATATGACCGAGGTGGAATATGGTGGAAGGGGGCACCACACACGGCTAAGGAACGATCCGTAGATCAACTTGTGTGTCTATGGGGTGCCCCCCGCCCCCGTATATAAAGGAGCCAGGGGGGAGGAGGCCGCCGGCCTAAGGAGGCGCGCCAAGGGGGGAGTCCTACTCCCACCAGGAGTAGGACTCCCCTTTTCCAAGTTGGAGTAGGAGAGAAGGGGAAAGAGGGGAAGGAGGGGAAGGAAAGGGGGGGTGCCGCCCACCTTCCCTTGTCCTATTCGGACTAGGAGGGGGAGGGGCGCGCGGCCCCCTCCCGGCTCCTTCCTCTTCTCCCTCTTGGCCCATGTAGGCCCATTAACCCCCCGGGGGGTTCCGGTAACCTCCCGGTATTCCGGTAAAATGCCGATTTCACCTGGAACCATTCTGATGTCCAAACACAGGCTTCCAATATATCAATCTTTATGTCTCGACCATTCCGAGACTCCTCGTCATGTCCGTGATCACATCCGGGACTCCGAACAAACTTCGGTACATCAAAACTTATAAACTCATAATAAAACTGTCATCGAAACGTTAAGCGTGCGGACCCTACGGGTTCGAGAACTATGTAGACATGACCTAAAACCATTCTCGGTCAATAACCAATAGCGGGACCTGGATGCCCATATTGGTTCCTACATATTCTACGAAGATCTTTATCGGTCAAACCGCATAACAACATACGTTGTTCCCTTTGTCATCAGTATGTTACTTGCCCGAGATTTGATCGTCGGTATCCAATACCTAGTTCAATCTCATTACTGGCAAGTCTCTTTACTCGTTCCGTAATACGTCATCTCATAACTAACTCATTAGTTACATGCTTGCAAGGCTTAGGTGATGAGTATTACCGAGAGGGCCCAGAGATACCTCTCCGACAATCGGAGTGACAAATCCTAATCTCGAATTATGCCAACTCAACATGTATCTTCGGAAACACCTGTAGAGCACCTTTATAATCACCCAGTTACGTTGTGACGTTTGGTAGCACACAAAGTGTTCTTCCGGTAAACGGGAGTTGCACAATCTCATAGTTGTAGGAACTTTGTATAAGTCATGAAGAAAGCAATAGCAGTATACTAAACGATCAAGTGCTAGGCTAACAGAATGGGTCATGTCAATCACATCATTCTCCTAATGATGTGATCCCATTAATCAAATGACAACACATGTCTATGGTCAGGAAACATAACCATCTTTGATTAATGAGCTAGTCAAGTAGAGGCATACTAGTGACTATGTGTTTGTCTATGTATTCACACATGTATCATGTTTCCGGTTAATACAATTCTAGCATGAATAATAAACATTTATCATGATATGAGGAAATAAATAATAACTTTATTATTGCCTCTAGGGCATATTTCCTTCAACTTGCCGGTAACGAGATTGAACTAGGTATTGGATACCGACGATCGAATCTCGGGCAAGTAACATACCGATGACAAAGGGAACAACGTATGTTGTTATGCGGTTTGACCGATAAAGATCTTCGTAGAATATGTAGGAACCAATATGGGCATCCAGGTTCTGCTATTGGTTATTGACCGAGAATAGTTCTAGGTCATGTCTACATAGTTCTCGAACCCGTAGGGTCCGCACGCTTAACGTTACGATGACAGTTTTATTATGAGTTTATAAGTTTTGATGTACCGAAGTTTGTTCGGAGTCCCGGATGTGATCACGGACATGACGAGGAGTCTCGAAGTGGTCGAGACATAAAGATCGATATATTGGAAGCCTATATTTGGACATCGGAATCATTCCGGGTGAAATCGGCATTTTACCGGAGTACCGGGAGGTTACCGGAACCCCCCGGGGGGTTATTGGGCCTACATGGGCCTCTAGGGAGAAGAGGGAAGGAGGCAGGAGGGGGCCGCGCGCCCCTCCCCTTCCTAGTCCGAATAGGACAAGGGAAGGGGGGCGGCGCCCCCCCCCCTTTCCTTCCCCTCTTCCTCCTCTTTCCCCCTTCTCCTATTCCAACTAGGAAAGAAGGGAGTCCTACTCCCGGTGGGAGTAGGACTCCCTCCTTGGCGCGCCCTCCTTGGCCGGCCGCCTCCTCCCCCCCTGGCTCCTTTATATACGGGGGCGGGCGGGGCACCCCATAGACACACAAGTTGATCTACGGATCGTTCCTTAGCCGTGTGCGGTGCCCCCCTCCACCATATTCCACCTCGGTCGTATCGTCGCGGAGTTTAGGCGAAGCCCTGCGCCGGTAGAACATCATCACCGTCACCACGCCGTCGTGCTGACGGAACTCATCTCCAGAGCTTTGCTGGATCGGAGCCCGGAGATCGTCATCGAGCTGAACGTGTGCTGAACTCGGAGGTGTCGTACGTTCGGTGATTGGATCGGTCGGATCGTGAAGACGTACGACTACATCAACCGCGGTGTCATAATGCTTCCGCTTACGGTCTGCGAGGGTACGTGGACGAACACTCTCCCCTCTCATTGCTATGCCATCACCATGATCTTGCGTGTGCGTAGGAATTTTTTTGAAATTACTACGTTCCCCAACACTTCTCTCATATCCAAAAACCTTGGGATCCCTGCAATGGCAGCTGGATTAGGGTTTCTGATCTTAGCAGTCCTATTTACAGAAAAACAGAGAGGGGAACCGAACCAGGCTGTAGAGGAAGCAAAATCACATAGGTCAGATTAGCTCATCTTATTTTGGTTTGTTGCATCTCTAGGCTGCACCTGCAAAAGTGTGTAAAACTACCATCTGTGGTTATTTTGAGAACAAAAACAAAATGTGTTAGAAACTCTTTGGAGGTAAATTGTGTTACAAACTTCATCTATAGCTTAGAAGTACACGAAACTCTTTACTTAATAGAATATTGAATTAATGATAATTATCACATTGGCCATATGAAGTAAATTGAAAATCATGCAAAAATGTATTGTGGCGAATAAGGCAACTTCAAATCTGCCATGGGAATGTTATTAGTGTGATTTGAAAACCTGTGATGATTATTTCGAACTGAAGGAAAAAAGTGTGACATAGAACATGAATACGATGTCACAGTGGAAAAGCATGCAACCTTCTATCTCCCGTACAACCTGGCAAAAATCACATGTAAATTTACGTGCTAAGCATTTAAATTTTAACCTTACTTCACTATATTTGAACATATTTTATAGGGTTTTGGTTAGGCCAATGAACTATGGGCACCATGCGGCGAGATGCAATTTTATTCTCTATTTTTGCTGTGAGATGCAAAGCCTGTTCAGGGCAGCAACAACGAACTTTTTTAAAAAAGTAGCTGGCGTCCAGTTTTAAATTAATGAAGCCCATCATGCTCCAAGCTTCACGAACCATGTTGATGGCGCTGGGCCCGGGGGCTCAAGGCTCTTATTTTTGGAAATCAAGGAAAGTACTGGATGGCTGATCTTGGAGTTCGATCGTCAAGCTATTGTCCATTCTTGGAGGATCGTGCCTATACCATGGTTTGTTTGTTGCTCGTAGACATTTGCAGCGCTCACTTGGCAGTCCTCAGTCCTACTATAGGGCCAATGGCGAGGTGATGTGCACAGCTGCACATGGTAGCAGTAAAAACCGAGCTATGTGTGCATTATTGCTATCCTTTCTGGAAGGATAGGGACAAGTGAAAGCATGATGGCATGATGCATCACAACAAGCAGCGGGTCTGGATTCCACAGTCACGCACACTTCTAGACGCGAGGGCCAAATTGGCAACTCTAAACAGACTTTGAACTTCGATCTGATAATAAGCAGCAAAAACGGAAACCGTCGACGAGATCATCCTCGTCCGGCAGCGTGAGGATCCCCAAGATTCTTGCGTTTTTTAGGGACTACTTCCATGGCCGGGAGCCAATTGTGGAGGAGGAAGCGGCGATACGCGGCGCTGCTCTGCTCTCCCGTCCCGGGTATGCAATGTTCACGTACGACAACTACGATAGTTACTACTGCCGTGGAAGTCGTTTGTAGGCGTCTGAAAATAAAATTGAATAGATCATAGGATTTTGAGTCTTGTGGTGCTGCAAATAAAATTGAGTTGTACTACGTGCTACTTTGTAATCGTCTCCTTTTCTTTTGGATGATACGATCTGAGGCATGGAGTTTCTCGACTCAGGTGCATATGTAAAAATTAAAAAACGATTTTTTTTCTAAAAATATCTAAATCTTTTCCGGGACAAACATTGTTGAATACCGTCATGCAAAATTCTCTAGTGAAAAGAACATTTATGGATGTCTGGTAAAAAACGTTGTTCTGAAAAGAGGAATTCTTATTATTTTTTTGTCCAGACCTCCATGAATGTGTTTTTCATCATGAAACTTTGCATGTTGGTAAAACATTCAACAATCTTTATCAGAAAATAAAATAGTACTTCTTTTGAATTCGTTTTCTATTTTTCATTATTTTTTGTTCATATGCGCCTGGGAGCATAACAACATTTGCGGTCTTCTTTCGCTTTTCATTCTATATATAAGCATTGTGATTGAATTCCATGTTTTAGTTTCAGTCATACTCTCGAAAAAAAAAAGTTTCAGTCAAGTTATCTAACTTATATCCACCTTGCATACGGAAGCATGAACCTAAAACAAAACAGGCTCATAGACGTTAAGACCACTCCGGGGCCATATATGCAAATAAGTTTTTCGAGAGATCAATGAAGCACTTATATGTTCTAACTTCTAAGCAATGTAAATTAAGTATAAGTATGTATATTTCCGGCAAAAAAGTACTTTCTCTGTCCTATAATATAAGAGCGTTCGAAGAGAGTACGTAATATGTACTACTTCCTCCGTCTCAAAATAAGTGACTCAATTTTATACTAGCTTTTAGTATAAAGTTAGTATAAAGTCGAGTCACTTATTTTGGGACGGAGGGAGTATTTGGCAGGAGCATCGTGTATGGCAACTGAAGAAGAAAACGAAAAGGAAGTGTACGACATGGCAGGTTGCTGCGGTACAACGGTAGGTACGCGTACTGCAGCGATCCATCCAACAACAAGGAGGTCAGGTGGGCGAGCTGCTGTGCTGAGTGCAGTACGCATATATCTTGGGCCATTGTACTACTACTACTACTACTTGTAACGGAACAGGTCAGCGTTTGTGTACTCCAGTTGCACTGCGCCAACTTCTTGCTAGTACTACTACTGTACTTGTGTACTGCCACTTCAGTGAAGAGGAGCAAGTCAGCTTTCTTTGCATATATATAGATCTTCCCTGTGATGATGGTAGCATGGCATGGGCCTCGGCAGCATCAGGAGGTGAGGTGGTGAACGACCAAGTGTTAGAGAGAAAGAGAGTTGATTTTGTGAGTGGAGAGGGGGGAGGAGACAGGGATGGAGCAGAGCAAGGGATGAGGCAAGCAACAAAATTTACCACCTGATTATGAGAAGAGGGAGAGAGTTGCCAGAGCTTCTGTTGCTGTTGTTGCTCCCTCCCTGCACTGCCTCTTCCCTGGCTCCCCTCCCAAATCTCTCCCTCCCCCTCTCTTGCCATTTTCTGCCCCTGTTATAGCTCCAGTTGTTCTGTTTGTTCTTCAGTTCTGCAGGCTCCTTTGTTTGTTCCTGCTTACGTTCTCATGCTGCCACTGTCATGGTCTAGATACATACATGCCCTTGGATATGTTCAGCTAGCTTCTTTTCACCTGCCGAATTCTTGTTTAATGCTTCTTTTACGTGCTCGGACGCCACTGCACTTGCATTGCTTCCACAACTCGTCAAAAAGTTTGGTGACTACTTGTGCCAATTTTCTTCCCTGTTTTTAGGTTGCTCATCCATCATTGTTTATAATCTTACACGCTTATTACTCTAATTTCGTTCAACCAGGTACTTCAATTCAAACCTGTTCTTGTGAGGTCCAGGGAGGAGGCAAACTTGTTCATCCATACATGTTTAAAATCTGTTTCATTTTCAAACAGATACTTCCACTGCGCTTCCATTCCAGGCTTCCAGCATCCTCTTCCTCCAACACGCTCGTTGACGCGTGGCTCTTTGGTTGCAACAATGAGCTACCATAAGGAGTGTTTGGAAGGAGTGGAATCGTCAGAGTTTTCCATCGGACCTCCCTCGACACTTGAAGATGTATAGCTTTTAAGAGTGCATAAGTCGGTGACTGCTAGCAGGACAAGCATCCATGCAGTGATTTTTCACTCGGTTTCTCTTGTACATAAACTCTGTTTTTGTCTCTGCTGTTCAACATTCAGCAATGCGAAATGAACGGCTGTATTCAGACGTCCATTCTACCGTGACATCCACATGGAGGGTGTTTCATATCATCACCAAAAAAATAAAAAAAATCCATACCCATATCTGATATTAGATTGATGAATCACTGAAACAAGAGGAAACCCATGACACCGGCTGCTACCTTCATCAATCTTGACAGTAAAAACAAAATCCTTAACACAGTACAGAATATTAGGGAATTTTTTTTATCCCAGCACAGGTGATAAGTGGTAAAAACAAGACAGGCAAACAGACAGAAAGTGGAAGTTCGATCCCTTTGCCATGAATGCGGAGGTATCATTCTGAAGATCGTAAATTGTAACCACTATTTCGTTCATAACTCGGAGGAAGCTGTAGCCAATGTCAACGTGCAAGACAGTCAACCCTGACAAAACATGATTCCTGCCGTTCTACAGCATGGAAACTACGTACAATCCTAGATGAAACGCTGAATCTCCTCCTATATCGCTATAAAATCTGCAATATGATGGTGTCGAAGCCGCGGATTTGCGGCGCAGTCGGTCGTCAGAGCAGTGCTTCGTCGTCGTCGTGTGCTGCCCCTGTCATCTCCTCTGCATTCACATCTGGGTATACCAGCGGCTGATCATGCGCTGCAGCCACAGATGCAGTCAGTTAGTCATGGCCTGCTACATATACATAGCACAATAGGTGGTAAAAACTAAAAAACCCTCAAAAAGGAAAGCAGGTAATAGAAAAGAATGCAGAGGAACAGAGGGTTATCTGGAACAAGTTCCATTGCAATAACCATCATCTGCCTTGTTAATTAGTGGCTGCATATCACTAGTTTCAGATTATCCACAACATTCTTCAAGTAATTAAGCCCTCAACTCCCAGATATATCACAACCATTACTAATGTTAATCTAAAGTAAGCCAGCAAAATCAAGCTGGCAAATGATGCTCTACAGTTTCCCCACGTTAGTGCAGAGAAATACCACATTAAGGCTCCGTTCGGTTTACATGAAAAAGCAAAGGAATCAAGCTCCTGTAGTTTTTCTCTCCATCGATGCGTTCGGAAGGCAGGAAATGGGAACAGTACTTCTAAGGAAAGGTGGGCCTATACCCATGATTCCAGAGGAAAAGAAGCCTCAATCTCTTTTTTCCTCGTGTAGGCTCGAGGCAAGAGAGAAGCTCAGTTAATAAACAATGTTTCTTTGCATGTGGCATGTAGCCATGTACCACAAAACACATTTGTTCTATTTTTTAATCAGCCCAAGCATCAGTTTCCTATGGTTCTCGCCCCTCTGATCCGGACACCATCCTTTTGCTTCTATCCTTCATTTTTCACTCTTGGTTTTACCACAGCAATCCTGTGCCTTCAATGAGTCCCGTAGTTTTCTCTCCCTCCAACCCGAACGGGGCCTAATTCTTCACTTGACTCTGATCATCTACCACATTGCTCGGGCCTCTAAATTCTTCTTACAAGAAACATACTAGTGTAAATTTTTTCACTCAGACTGAAACAAAGACGAACAAGCACAAAAAGGGCAAAGAAGAAGAAGAAGAAACAACACTGAATCAGCTTGATTAGTGCACTGACCTCTCGAGTCGACACTGAAGATCACCACGTCCAGCGGCTCCCGGCTGCGAGGCAGGTTGATGAGCAGAGGGCCGGCGCGCACGCAGAGAGTGGAGCTGAAGGCGGACACCGGAGAGCAAGTTTTGGTGGCGCGCGCGCAACGGATGGAGCGCGTTTGCGCCGCTGTTCAATCGGATTCCGGCCGACTCGACTGGAGTGAAACGCGCTTCCGAAATCCGAATTCGATCGGGAGTGGTGCTCTGCTCGCGTCCGACTGGAGCACGGTCACCGCCTCGCCGGGAGATATAAGCTCCACGGGGGGCCTCGTGGGAGGCGATCGCCTTCTTTCTTCCTTCCCAATTTCTCCATCCAAACGTCCCCACTTCTCCATCCACTCCAAAACCGATCACAGGAGCTCGCGGCCGCCACCCATGGCCGGGCAGATGCTCCGCCGGTGGAACAGCTTCTACGGCGCCTTCGACCCCGTGGACGCCGCCATCGAGGCCGCCGACCCGGTCCAATTCTCACGCCACGTGTTCCGGCGCGCGAGGGTCGACCTGGTGGGACGGCTCTGCAGCGCCGCCGACGACGACCAGGCGGAGCGCATCTGCGGGATTCTCGACGACATCATGGCCGAGTCTTTGGAGACGCTGAGGCTGGTCCCATCAACGCCGGGGGCGCCCATCTCCACGGAGCTCGCCGACTCTGTGCGCGCGCTGCGGGAGCACGACTCGGAGCGCGTCCGCCTCCTCGCGCGCGGCATCGTGAGCGGGTGGGAGGCCTCCGTCCAGGACGACGGCGACGGTGCCAAGGTCGTCACACCAGCCATGCCGATGAAGAAGCTGCCGCAGCCCAAGGCGAGCGTCGGCCAGCAGCAGCAGCAGCAGCAGCGTGTCTCCGCCGACCCTGACGCGAAGACGAAGCGGCCTCCCAAGATCGTCGGCGAGCCCTTGTCCAAGAAGACGGCTGAAATCATAAAAAAGGCGTCCGATCCTGTCGACGGTGACCGTGCCGGGTTCTGCTCGGAGGACAAGATGGAAGCCGCGAAGCGCAAGCTCCGCCAAGGTTACCAGGAGGCAGAGGACGCCAAACGGCGGCGCAGGACGCAGCTGGTGCAGGCGGCGCCCAAGATGATGCAGCCAATCAGGAGGTGCAGCAGCTCCATGGTGAAGAAAACCTTGTCGATCAGGACGCAGCTTCACATGGCTTAATTAGGTCTCTGGTCAAGAAAATCCATAACTATGTAATCCTTCTTCTGTGGTAATCTCGAACATGCCATACTGCACTTGTAACATGTGATCGAAACAAGTTGCTCGTAGATCGTATGCATGTTATGTATGTGATCGAAAGAAGTTGATGAAATTAAAGCGAGATTTATACTGTTACAAATGCAAAGGATTTGGAGAGAAACTGCTCGTCATGTTGGGGAAGATGCATGTGTTTGTGGCGATTTACTGGAGTATAATTCTGCACGCAACTGAGCAACCAACAAAGACCTCCTTTTAAAATTTCGAGTTATCGTGTCGTGCCGATGTTCAGACTTGCAGTCCAAGTTGCAACATGAATTCAATCAAATTTGAGAAAATTCACCTCTTGCTGTTTCTTGGTATAAAACTACAACATATGTACGACAAACCATGATACGCATCCATAAAAGGATAAATCTTTTCAGAGGTTTGCAAGTTGGATTGTACTCGACACAGATTGCATACAACGCGGCAGCAACTAGAATCTGGACTGGTGTATTCCTAGTTTAATCCGAGTGTCAAATCACAAGAATGCTTTCTTCGGTTTACACCGAGGTATTTCAAAGGAGAAAAAGGCTACGTTACAAAGAACAAAATGCGAGCTCGTGGTGTCTTTCATCTAGAAAGTACTATTTATAGGTGTGCATGATTCCCGTTTCCTTCAAAACCCTGATTCGGTTCATATCCTCGGACAAGGAGAGCCGATCATCACACTCCGTTGCCACCATTGATAAACAAGGGCAGAAATCCTAACAATGTCATCCACGACCAAATTGATGATAACTGAACATGTAAATTTTACCTGCAGTAAAGGAAGAATGCTATTGTGCAATTCCAGAAAAAACTCAAATGCTGACGAGAACCTACAGTGGGAAAGTTCAGTGATTAATAATAAGAATTTGGTTTCATGAATAACCTTCCTAGACTAACTACAACATTTATACCAATTCATGTTCACTAAGTATGCACATCTTGGTTTGCAACAATTACCCAACAAATTCATATTTAATAACGGTTAAATGGCTGTATGATTTACATTTTTTTTATCGAACAGTACGCTTTACCTTTTCAAAAGAAGGAAACATTTGTACAGCTCTTCAATAATAGAATCAACTTTTAGGTGTATATACTCTGTAAGAAGAACAGAGAGTCGGGAGAGTGTGTCGTTCCATTCTTCGCTACCTGAGGTAGGACACAGAGGGAGGAGGGTAGCAACATGCTCTAAAATTGAAGATAAAGGTTGACTGGAGATAGAATTTGCGTGTTGCTCTGCAATGGCATTCAATTGTAGGGAACTGCTAATTCTGAACTGTTTGGCCCATTTCTGAGAACTTCCTAGCAGAACACAAATCACTGGATTTTTTGGATCATAGTTCCTCCATTCTTCAGAGATTTATTTTCAGTAACATTTGAAGTGCGGCATGTAGGATCTATCGGCCTATGTAATGGAAGCACATTGAACAAATCAGCCTTGACATCCTCGGGTAATTCCTGCAAAACTGTGAAGTCTGCCTGGCTTAGAGAATTAGGGATGAAATCAAGCCGTGTGACACTCTCTGTATCAATCAATTCATTGGCTCTTGAGCACGAAGCATGGACAGTTTGAACTTCCTAGTCTTATGCCCCCTATGGGAGTAATGGCAAGAATTAGGATACTTGAGGAATGGTTCAAAACAGGAATGACAAAGTAGCAGATTTGATAGTGCTTCCACTCTGTTTCCAATTTTAAGTTTGCTGATCATCTCATCTTAATATTATTTCGTTTTTCCAATTTGTCGGAAATATGTCCAAGAGGAATAAAGTATTGTTTTATTCTGCATTCATGATTAATCTTTATATTTATTCATCTGTTTAACGAAAGGGCCGCAAAAAAACAAATTAGACAT